>NW_024870731.1:28040000-28310000 GCF_019054845.1 Dipodomys spectabilis | reverse complement strand
GCATGATTTTACCCTTGTAAAAGTAAGAAATGCCCCTAGTTAATAGCCTCCCCTTATAAGAAAACAAAAAGTCTTTACACTATAATTGTGGTTTTTAATCTGGATTCTTATAGCAAAAATCCCATTAAGAATTTTAGGGCTGGGAATGTGGCTTAGTGGTAGAGTGCCTAGCATGCATGAAGCCCTGGTTTCGATTCTTCAGTATCATATAAATAGAAAAAGCTGGAAGTGGTACTGTGGCTCAAGTTGTAGAATGCTGGCCTTGAGTAAAAAAAAGCTCAGGGACAGTGCCCAGGCCCTGAGTTAAAGCCGCAGAACTGGCCAAAATTTTCTAGAAATGTTCATTATTTCTTTTAGGAAATGATTTTTCTTTCCTTTGGAAATTGATGGGTGTGTGTGTGTGTGTGTTGTGTGTGTAGTTAAATCTTTGTCTGGATATAGTAGTCATTCTTTGACAACTGGTTTTAAGATATTATCACCAGTGTTATCTGGAAGATTAAATGAGACTTTACTCACAACCTTATCTATAATACCTAGTCAGTTTCTAAAACAAATCTGTTTGCTAAAAGAATACATAAAAAGAATGTACATGAGCAGCACTCAGTGCTTTTGAGAGACTGACACTTTGTAGAGCTATGGTATTATTAAGAATTTTCATCATCAATAAAATATTTCAATTGTAAGATAATATTTAACCTATATACAACAACTCAACTTATCAGCAGTATTAAGCAGGCAAACCTTTCTTTGGAAGCCTTCCAAAAGATGTCATAAAAATTAACTGACTAAATATTCATCAGTGCCATCTGTATAGTAATTAAAAGTGAAAACTGGCATTAGCGCGTCTTGTCAGTATGCCACCTTGAAGAATTATATAGTTTTTAGAAGGGCTGTTTCATAGATGGTCTGCTAATTAAAACATACCCTATAGGCAGCTGCAGTATCCCTGCTCAGAGCTCTCTGGAAAGGTGCCACACTTTAATTACTCATTTGCAAATAAATACTGAGCATTCTTCTTGAGGTTGTAAATCTTCACTTGACTGTCTGAATTTTGTTCATATGATATATTTTTACTAGGAGCAGATTGACATTTTTGAAGGGATAAAGGACAGTCAGGCTCAGCGGATGGCAGAAAATCTGGGCTTCCTTGGGCCTTTGAAAAACCAGGTATGTCTGACTTGTTCATCAAAAAACATTTGGGAATTTCTTAATTTCCTATTATATTTGTGATTAGTAGGACTCAGGATGTTATGTTTTAATCTCTCCTCTAGATGTTTTTGATGAGTAATATATCCTGTTGTTCCAAAGGAGAATGATTGTAACATTTATCTACATAGGCATAGAGATGTGTGTGTGTGTGTGTATGTGTGTGTGTGTATGTGAGAGAGAGAGAGAGAGAGAGAGAGAATATGTTGCATACAGTCAAATATCTTTATGATATATGGTGACTTTTTTTCCCTATAGCGTTATGGTGCTGTCATCTGGCACATACATGATTTAGTCCATCTAAAATTCAGTTTTATTATCTGTAAAGTGGAAATAATAGCTACTGACTAAATGGTATATTGAAATCGAGTAGAATGATACACGAAAGCACTTATTGCAGTATTTTAGAGTAATGAGTTTGGGGCCTGGGGATATAGCTCAGTAATAGAACATTTAGCACATTCAGGGCCTTATATTCAATAATCAGCACTGCAAATAAAGATCAAATATTATTAATAATGGGCACTACTTGAATTATGATTGATCATTCAGGTAGATGTTTTAAGGTGTATGTTGATGGTATAAAGGTGATATTTCAATAGGAGCAGCCAAAAATATGCAAGTTTATTAATGATGTCCCTTGGCTTCAAGGATAGAAAAAAAATTACCCTTAATGTCATTGAGATAATGAACTGGTTGTGAATATTCTTGCTGTTTCCTGCTCTGCCTTGCCATTGCTTCAACCCAAGGTGGTGATGTGATGATGTATCTACGGAGGCAAGCTTCTTTATCCCGCAGATAATGGAAGATATTAATGGCTACCTTTTCTTTCCTCCACTGCTCTTGAGAGTTCATCTTAATAATCTCCTTTGTGTGTGCATGCATGCATGCATGCATGATCATTCTCAGGCCTGACCCTCATACTGTTTACAGAGTATAGTTACTCAATAATGTTTATGGAAGACTGGTTCCAGAACCCCTAAGGATGTCAAACCTAGTCCATACTCAAATAAAATGGCAGAATATTTTCATTTAAATGATGCGGATCCTCCCAAACACTTTAAATCCTGGCCAAATTACTGATAATAGTTCACAAAATGTAAATGCTGTGTAAATAGATGTTAGACTCTATTGTTTATGAAACATTGACAAGGAAAAAAGGTCTGTGTGTGTTAGTACAGATACACTGTTTATTTAGATTATTTCCCACCCATGGTTAGTTGAGTCTACAAACAAAATCCATACACACACACACATATATACATATACATATATATATATATATATATATGACTATCATTTCCTTTGGTTAACCAATACTATTCCCATCATTGCCTTTTGCCTTTTCCTGTTGTTTTTATTCTGTCTAGAAGTGTGATGACATTAGGAAAGTTTAAAAATAAAGAATAAAGTGGAATTACACACACGCACACACCACACACACACACACACACACGCGCGCGCGCACACACACACACACACACACACACACACACACACACACAGGAAACGAGCTAAGTTTGTAGAGGTGCATAGGTACAGAGTCAGAACTAAACCCTAGCAGGAGAGAAAGAAGGCCAGGATTCATTAAACAACCAACTGTGCTTTCTAAGACAACAAAGAAATGCTAGGAAAGTGATTTCTTGAAAGGAAGATGCTGTATAATTTCTTGATGTGAACTGTCCTGGTTGAATTTAAAGGGCCTTGGGTACAGGACTGATAGCCTCTGAAATCCACTGTCCTGTAAAGTCATGGTGTTAATAGCCTAACTCTTGCCTATAAAGTTCCTTACTGTGCTTATCTTCACTTCTGATTATTTGTAGTCATCTTTGCTACACTGTAACAATACTACTTTGTATATTTGGCTCACTGGGAAGTTGCTAGTAGTCTGTGCTTGGCACATATAATAGATGGCCAAGAAGCATTTGTCATGTGCAGGAATAAGGAAACATCCAGATTTTCTGCAGCAGTAGGAGAGATTTAATTTAAAATTTTTTATTTTATGGTAAAGATGTACAGAGGGGTTACAGTTATATAAGGTAATAAGTACATTTTTTGTCCAGCATTGTTACCCCTTCCTTTGTTTTTCTCCTAGCATTCCTTCCCTCTCTGAAGGGATTTCTTTACATGACAAAAAAATAAATTTGAAAGTGGGCAAAATCTGCTGACTTCTTGGTGTTAAAGCTCCAGAGGTGAATACTACGGAGTTGTACAGAAAATAATAATAGTATTAAGTACAACCTAAGACATCTGCCAATATATATTATAAAGAGAAAATTAAACATTTATAGTTCTCAAAATGGCATGATAGTGTTTTCCCAGTGCCTGAAAGACTAGTTTGAAACAAATTAGCCAAAGATGAGCTTGCCAGGTACGCAGGGGACATTAGGTAGCTTTTCTACATGGGCTATCTTTAAACCATGATCCTCAGATCTCCTGAGTAACTAGGATTATGGGTGTGAGCAAAGGAGTGAACATTTTTACTTTAGTTATTTTAGTTTCCTTTTACAACGCTGGTACCTTGAAAGGCTTTAAGCCTTTATTTGCTTAGCTGCTTCGAGTGTATACTAGATGTTATGTACCTTGCTGGACCCTGGGGAATATAGAAAATGAGAGCCATTGTGCTCTAGAGGCGCACAGGCCACTGAGGTCGGTCAGCCTACTGGCTAGAATACAGTGAGGGCAGTGAGAGAGTGACAGAGGAGAAATGGAGAAAGGTTGATCTCAGTTGTAGAAATTATCTAGGGACCCCCATGTGTTTACATAGTAAGAAGGATATGTTACCCAGGAGCTGAAGAAGTGCGCTTGCAGCACATGTGGGAATGGCAATCTTTGATTCATGCTACCTGGGGATTGGTGAAATGTTCTGGGAGGCAAAGTACAAAGAGCAAACAAGGCATGTGAGAAAATCATTTAAGTGATTTTCAGTCACTCCCTGGGGCTGAGGATCTGAGGATCACTATTTGAAGCTACCTTGTACAGACAAGTCCATGGGACTCTATCTCCATTTAACCAGCAAAAGAAGCTGAACTGGAGGCATGGCTCAAGTAGTAGAAAGCCAGCTTTGAGTGGAAAAGCTGAATGAGAGTGCAAGGCTCAGAGTTCACACACATATAACACACAACACACACATAAAATTAGTACATTCAAAAAATGAAGTGGTATTTTAGATGATTGTGAGATACGTTGTTACTTTCAAAGTTACTTAAATTTCATTGAGGATATAGTTTAAGCTTTTGGAAATAGTTCCCTCCTGAATGAACAATGAAAAATGATTGTGGTTTAAAATGATTAATGCTTTTCCTGTGACTCATGTCTGTGGTCTCTGAACTGACCTTTCATCTTACACAAAAGCTGTCAAGTTGTTTTTATTGCCAGTAGACCCGCTTATACATTCCAAGATCCTCTGTGGATCTTTTACTATTATTATTTTTTAATGTTTTTTTTTGGTTGTGAAAATACTGTACAGAGGGATTACAATCACATGAGCAAGGTACTGAGTACATTTCTTATCAAGCATTGTTGCCTCCTTTGTTTTTCCCCTCCCATCCCTTCCCTCCCATCCTACAACTACATTCCCTTCCCCCACCCCCAGATTAGTACTGAACAATGTATACTTTTATTTTGTTTTACAGTTACATATCCGTGTTAAAATTTCATTTATAATTCATATATAGGAAGAGATTAACAAAAGAATAATTGTGGCAATATAACATAATAAAAGTTATTTAAATGTGGTCTCTGCATCAGAATATCCGGGTGTAATATATTATACTGTATTTTCAGACTGGGGTTGGCTTTGAACCATGGCTGGAACCATGGTGACTAAGTGAAGGGCAAGGTGAGACTATACTATTACTTTTTCAAACCACAAATGCCTCTAGTATTTGGGCATATGACTTGATGTGATGGATCAGTGCAAGGTTGGTATAGGATCACTCTCATGTCCCTAGCACCTTGTATCTCTGGCTTTGAGGAACATGTGAATGTTATTATTTTCTAAAATGCAATAAAAGCACTTGAAAATCTGTAACATGCTAAATGAATTTTTTAGATACTTTTAAATTTGTCAAGGTTTTGCATACATTTATATTTGGTTTTAAAGATTTAAATTGTAAATTGCTGTACAAGCAACCTTAAAATAACATTAATTAGCAGTAGGAAAGGAAGATCCTCTGTTTATGTAGTTTGGAGGATCTGAGTAAGTAGATTACAGTAGTTAACAGCTGGCTGTGAGTTGATCAGTGTGTCCTTTCACCTGTATTTAGTTTGTTTGGGACATTTGAACACTGTGAGGAAGTAGTAGAAAAACTCTCAATGTTACACAGGCCCCAGATTTCCATCTTATTATACTAGTCAGATGGACACATTCTGCCAGTTGGGTTGTGATCTCTGGAGTAAAGTATCTTACATGAGTTTGCTTTTGTAGAACTTACCACACAGAGCTAACCACACTTCACCCTGCTTACAAAATGGTTATAGTCTATCTTTGACACAATAATAAAATAGCCAAACACCATTCAAAATGTTGGGGCAAAGTATAATGGCAATGGCATTAATATGCAGATTATTCAAGCTTCATGTTAAGTTTATATAGGCTTAAGAAGTTTTGATGATACCCACATAGTCATCTATAGATGAAGGATTTATCTACATGATAACTTTGTTATTGTTGTATATAAAGCCATCAGTATTCAGCCATGGGATTCAGCTCCTCTAAGAGGTTCTGAGGGAATAAGACATTTTAACTATAGAAGTCTGCCCTTGAATGTAGTGTTTCTGTGGAAAAATGCAAAAGCTGTGGAGAGAAGTTACACAGTAGCGTGAATATATTTCATGTGCTCTTAGAAACCATTGTGAATTTTATGTTCTGAGTATTTTGCCATAGTTATTCACTAAGATACTTTTGAAGTAGTTGGAATAGATTTACATACTTGTTTAATCAAAGTTATTTCCATTAGATAGTCTCCCCTTATTGTTAACTAAGTAATTCAGCAGGTATTTATTAAATATGAACTCCAGGCAGATGCTATGTAAATATAGTGGGTATCATGATGTCAGTAGTGACAGAGTACCTCTCTCATGATGCTATATTCAAGAGATAACCTAAGGAATCCCTTCCTCATGCAGAAATGTAAGTTGAGCATGCAGGCACATGTCTGTCATTCTAGCTACTCATAAGGCTGAGGTGGATGGAGCAATTGAGACCATTGAGTGTAGCTTATTCTTTTATCACCATCCTATCTTACGATATACTATAATTTACTTGAATTATCACTTAACTACATAACCTTTTAGATGTTTCCAAAAGTTTGACATTACTTAACAATACTGCCTTGTATGTCTCTGTAGGTATATCATACATTTGACTATTTGTAGGATAAATCTCAGAGTAGAGCAAACATATTTTATTGTATGGGTGATATACATAGGAGTTTACAGTTACATAAGTAAGGTAATGAATACATTTCTGTTGAACATTGTTACCCCCAAAAAATATTTTAAATAGCAAAAAATGCTGTTAAACTGCTGTTGGTATAAGCAAGCCAACCCTAAATTCCCCTCCCACACAAAAGTGTGAGAGAGACTTTTTCCAGTCATACCTGGAACTTGTCCAGTGTGGTGAGTGAATACAGGTTTTTTCATACAGCTTTAATGAGAATCTCTTTTACTTTAGATGAGTCTGAACATTATTCTATACTCTTAAAAAAAATCTACAGCTGGGCGCTGGTGGCTCACGCCTATGATCTAGCTACTTAGGAGGCTGAGATCTGAGGATTGTGGTTCAAAGCCAACCCAGGCAGCAAAGTCCATGAGACTCTTATCTCCAATAAACCACTAGAAAACTGGAAGTGGCCCTGTGGCTCAAGCGGTAAAGTGCTCACCTTGAGCTGAAGAGCGCAAGGACAGTGCCCAAGCCCAGAGTTCAAGCCCCACGACCGACAAAAAAAAAAAACTACAGTCTTTCATATAAGTTTGACCTATTATCCTGTTGAGATGTTGGCCTTTTTTGTTAAAGAACTATCTCAAAGGAATTGTTTATATGTGAAGAAAATTTGCTTTATATACTTTATATACTTCATGTAAGTTGAAAGCATTTTTCTCCTTTAACATCTATCTTTTGGTCATGTGTTACTTTTGCGAAATGCAAATCTAGTTAAGACTCGTATTACTACTATTTATTCATGGTTTCTGCCTTAATGTCATCCTATCAAAAGAGGAATCTCAGTCTGAGAATTCTCCCATTTTTCCTAGCTACTTTTAATTTTCCTTTATTTAATGTTAATCTTTTTTTAATCTAAAGAAAATTTGTCATAAAGCAGAAAGGCACTGAACAAGTAATTGTTAAACATCTGGCTTTTTGATGGGAGTTTACTCAATGGTCTCAATTGATCCACTCCCGCCTTGCTCCCCCCTGTCCTCCCCTCCCCCCGCCTAAATTGTAAAGTTCATTTTTTGACGTAGTGTCTTGTACATCTCATTGTTGCAATGAGTCAACCTGTATCCCTATTTAAACAATTTGTTTTTTCCCTTCTGCTCCGCAAATTATACCAACATCAATACACAATGGAATTCTATGTCTCCATCAGAAAGAATGCCATTGCTCCATTTGTTAGGAAGTGGAAAGACTTGGAAAAAATTATATTAAGTGAAGAACAGAATTTCTTTATTTAAAAGTGGAACCACTTTCAGTATTGATCCTAGTAGAAAGTTTATTACATAGGCATGGCATCATCTGAGAATCTTAAGATTAAACCAAGAGGCCCAGAGCTATAAAAGCAACAGGAAATTGTTACTATCCATGTGCTCTGAAAAGTTGAGGCAGTGGTTTGACATGGCTTTGGGATTCAGTAGCTGGCACTTGGGAGCGCCCTTTGGTGGAAGGTACAGATAGAAGGGAGTCTGCCCAAAACAGACGGGCTTTTCTCTTCCTCCTGCTGTCAGTCCCTAACCATGGCATTCTGTTGGCTAACAGGAGTTGAAAGTCAACTGAGCGTCAACCTTAAAAATTCAGAGGTAGATTTTAGCTCCCTTGGTGTCATAGTAAAGATTGGAAAGGGCCCAGATGGATGTGATGGCAAATACCTCAGTATTGGCACAGTAAACAGAGAAGGTGGTAATGAGGACTTGAAAATAAAATAGAACCGAGAGTCAGACTGATATCCTTCATTCAGCTGTGGTTCACATGCTATCCCAAGCCCCAGTCCACACAGTATGATCCTGCTGTGACAGGCAGTGAATAACTGTGAATTGGGAAAGATGAAGAAATGATCTGTAAGTATCCTGAAAAGAACAAAGTCAGGGATAAAGGAGTAGGCAAACCTTGGATATTCCTGCCCTTTGTAGTGTATGCCCTTGAGACAAACTATTTTCAACTCGAACTGTGCTATTCTGAAAATATACTATGTGGGAGACTTTTATCTTCTTGCCTTGCAGCGTTTCCTTTTAGATACTCTGTAATTGTTGTCTCACAGATTTGGGGCTCCAATTGATGAATATAATAACTTTTATTCCAGCATAATAAGGAAAGTCTAGTCATTATAAGCTCTCAAAATCATGTTTATCTTTTACTAAATGGGGCTTGTTGTATTAATGATTGTAGCTTATATTGTGTTCCAACTTGACTAATAGGGACATGATAATTTACAAGAAGATTAATCACGTTTTTAAACTGTATTGAAAATATTTTGTTTTCTTGATAATGTTCTCTTCTGGTGTCTGGAGGAAACTTGAGCAATTCCTTCTAATGAATAGCTGTGGAAATTAAAATAATTATGATTTTCTGCTTCAACCAAGGGAAGACTTTTTTCCCCTCAGAAAACCTCACTGAAAATAAAGACATAATCTGCTATTTTTAAGCTTTCATTAATTGAGCAACACAAATTTTCTTTTACTGCTTTGGCATAATTGTGTTTCACTTGATCACATTTAGGCTGCAGATCAAATTAAGAAGCTGTATAATCTCTTCCTGAAAGTTGATGCTACTCAGGTGGAAGTGAATCCCTTTGGTGAAACTCCAGAAGGACAAGGTAAAAAAATCAGAGAGAAAAACAATGAATATGTTACAATTATTTATGTAAACTATAAACTAAATTGTACAATAGACCGTAGTGGCAGCTCTGCATTAATTTCTTTCAGTAATTTAATTTCTGCTGCAGTTTCAAATGTTCCTGTGATGTGGATGCACATTTCAGCACTTGCATTTTGTTTATAGGCAAATGGCAAACCTGAAAGGAAGATAACTTCCAGTTTTTCTATCCCCCTCATTAGCCTTTTGTTTTTTTCAGATGTCTCTGCTGCCTGTAATACAGAGATTTGGGCAGAAGGGGGTGCCATTGTGCCTGTGTGTACTTAGTACATCTATGTTTATCAGAACTTTTTAAAACTTTTTAATTTGCCTAAATTTGTATATAAAGTTATTTTTTGCCCTATGTTCATCTTAGTGTCCTGCATCTTAGTAAAGCCACATTTACAGCTGAACTCTCTCACCTTATTTGGTTGGTAGCTTCTTCAAGTAGGAAGAGTGCTTCTTTTTTGTTTGTTTTTGTTTTTGTTTTTGTTTTTGGGTAGATCGTGGAACTGGAACTTTGGGCCTGGGCATTGTACCTCAGCTCTTCAGCTCAAGGCCAGCGCTCTACCACTTGAGCCACAGTGCCACTTCCTGTTTTTTGAGTGGTTTATTGGAGCTAAGAGTCACACAGGCTTTCCTGCCCTGGCTGGCTTTGAACTGCGATCTTTAGATCTCAGCCTCCTGAGTAGCTCTGATTATAGGGTGAGACACCAGTGCCCAGCAGGAGTGCATATTTTTATATGGAAGGTTTCTCTAGTCCATGAAGAACTTTATAATATAAGTAGATGTTTTATATTCCAGAACCACTCACCACCACTGCACTGTCTTGAATAGAGCTAGTACTCATTCATCCTTATTAATTTCATAGCTGAAACATGAATAGGAGTAGAATAACGTCTGGATAGGATAGTGATTCCAAGGTATAAGTTCCAAAAATCTTGTTTTTTTTCTTTTTGAGTATATTTCACATGCAGCCCAAGTCTATCATATTATAGACAGTCAACAAATGGGGATTTGCCAATGAATTGATAAATGAAGTTATGTGTGTGTATGTGTTTCTGTGTGTGTGTGGTGCATGTGCAAGGGAAAATCATCAAGTTGGGGCCAAGGTGTGTGTATAATAATTCTCCATAGCAGAAATTCTGTAGTCAGACCAGAAAAGCCAACATATCTTGTCTTTAGAAAGCTAAGCCTAGGTACAAAATTTGGATCTGCTATGTTCTGGTTATGGGGATATAGCCTGCCTACACCTCAGATTTTTTTAAACTAAAACTAGAAACTAAAAATAAAACATGTGTAAAAATAGAGTGAATTGGTATATATGTAAACATCCTTGTCAGACACAAAATTCATAATATGAAGTTTCCACTTCTCAGTTCAACAGGTATCTAAGAAACAGATAGTGTTTTGAAAGCCATTGGAAAGAGTGTTACACGGTTCACACAGATAATCACCAGATAAAAATGTGTGCGAGGCAGAAATTCAATACATAACCTAAAATTTAAAAAAAGTGAGGGAAAGAGTCAGGGTGGGAGGGGTGGGTTAGAATGTTGAAAGGGGTGAAATTGATCAAGAGACACTGTATTCATAAACTGCTCTGTTGAATGGTAACTCCTTTGTACAACTACTTAAAATAAAAAATATTAAAGAATGTGTGCTAGGTTATTTATATGTAAAATACCTTTATTCAATAAAATTATTTTTAATTGATATGGCTATAAATTTGTCCGCATTTCATATAAAGAGGAAGGGAAGAGGTAGAAACTGTTTAATAACTCACTGGGCAGATACTTACCAGGATATTTTATTTTATTTTATTTTTGGGTCTGGTCATAGGGCCTGAACTCTGGGCCTGGGCACTGTCCCTCAGCTCTTCAGCTCAAGACTAGCGCTCTACCATTTGAGCCACAGCGCCACTTCCAGCTTTTTTCATCTTTTTGCTTATGTGGTGCTGAGGAATTGAACCCAGGGCCTCATGCATGCAAGGCAAGTGCTCTACCACCGAGCTACCTTCCCAGCCAGGATATTTTAATTCTTGACTATAACCCTGCAAAGTTAGAAGATATTATTCTTATTTTGTAGGACATGCAAGTTAGTTTGACACTCCTCCTTCCCAAGGGCAACTAGTATGGGAGGTGGAATTAGAACCCATGTCTCTTAAGTCCAGTGTGTATGTGATTCTTTTATGCAGACTGATCTAGGATCATTTCTACTCTTACTCTTTTAAACTACTATTTTGCTTTTATCAGAGTGTCTCAGAAATAGTTTAGTCTACCAGTCAAAATTCATGCTACATTTAGTGGTCAATAATGTAACCTGAAAATGAAAAAATTCAGTATAAAAGTTTTTAAAGGTCATATATATTATATGAAGTTTCAAACTAGTACGCACAAGCTGTCTGGTTATTTCATCTTTTATTTTTTGTCTTTTTAAAAGAAGAAAACCAGCTACTGAGTGGGATAACAATCGTGCTTAAGACTATTTTTATCCAACTCTTTAGGAAATAACCACAAGCCCTTGTCTGGCAGCAAGAATCGGGTGCACGAACCTTTCCTTAGAGAGTGTTTACAATCCTTGTGAAGCCTGAATTTGTTTTTTTAGTTACGAAGAGAGGAAAAAATTGAGTTATTTTGAAGGAATCATCACAAGAACACATTCTGTAAATACAGTTCATTAAAGCAAAAGTCTTACATGATATTTTAAGAGCAAAATTATCTTTAGCTATTAATTTGCTCATTGTACCATAAAAGTTTGGCTATTGAATTATAATCACAATTAAATGAGAGTGTTAGTTTATAACTCTAATGAGCAGTAGTCAAATTAAACCCAATTAGGAAATAGTGATTAATGACCACATGTACAAATTGATCTTCATCATTGTCACCATCCCCTAAAGCAGTCCTTTATTTGGAAACTATAAAAGCAGTCATTTATATCTTAGCAATATTGATTATCTTAATGTTTATAATTTGAACATGTATTTCTGGTTAGATCAGTAATAACAGACACTTTACATTAACACTTTCACAACAGAACCCCGATTGAATAAGTATTCTTACAATTTTAGTGTTAAATTTCTACATCACACCAAATATTTTGGCTTTAAAGATACTCATTATACCATCTCTCTGTAGAATTGTTCTCAATCTTTCATTACTTCAATGAGGAAGGTTAAAAAAAAACAGTTTATTTTACGTTTCCATAATGCTCAGGTGAAAGAAGAGCAATGGCCTTGATACTATTTTTAAGTCAGAGTCACTATGGGAGCATTTGACACAGAGAAAGAACTATAGTCTAAGAAGTTCTTTTTCCAATATGATTGACTATTTGATTCAAAGAATGTAATTTGACCCTATTAACTTGGTGTATTTTAGTGACTCTCAGCTATAAAGGTTGCTAGTGACCTACAGAATCCTAACCTTGGCTTCGTTTTTGTTTAAAAGTGGGAGGGGGGTTATTTTACTTGTGCAAGAGAAAGTCTAAGTTATGGTCTAGCTTAAGGCCTGAAAAGAATGAAAGAATTCTCCCATTTCTCTGCTCTATTCTCTCAGTATTCAGCTGTGAAGCCCAGATCCATTCACTAAACTAAAAGGAGGTTCAGCCCTGCTTTCATCTGGATTGTTCTTCCTCAGACAGACTCTGCAGTTGCTGGCAAAGATGGCCACCAGAGTTCGTCCCTTTTCACTAGCAAGTATAGAAACCCCTCAAGGGGTTCTAAGCCCTGCTTAGGTCACATATCTAGTCTAGGCCATTCACTGAACAAGGATTCTATAATATTGAAGAAATGCCCATTTTCCATTGGCAAAAGGGACACTGCACAAACACATGTCTACCTGAATGATCCAGCTTTTCCTGAAAAGTGGTAAACTGCCTCTTAAATAATCAACAGGAAATTGTATTTTTATTGCTTATTCACCTCCCATCCAAAATTTATTCATAAAATCTGTGGCCAACTAAGAACAATGTTTATTTACTTACCTACCTGCTTTATTCATATGTTTATTTTGTAAGCCACGGGGATTTTTAGGTCATTTTATTTTTTTCCTATTTTCAGCTAGCTCTGACTGCATGCAGGCTTCTTTCATAGGTCTGTTTAAAGCAAGTGGTACTTAGATGTTAAAGACATTTTGTACCTCAGGGGACATTTGGCAGTATCTGGGCATGCTTATAGTTACCATAACCTGAGAATGGTGCGTTGATTCCTCCTAAGTAGAGGCCAGAGAGGTTGCTAAACGTGCTGTTTTGCTGAGAGAATGATACCATTCAATGTATATGTAGTCCGGAGATTAAGGGTTCTTGCTGACAAACCTTCATTTATGGCAGACGAATACATCCATTGAACTTAAGGAGTGTGGGGCTAAGATTCCGAAAATTAAGGCTTGGTAACCAAAGTTATCTGGCATATCAAATTCTTTCCTTTCTTTTGATTGATTTCCATAAATAACCATCTTGTTGCTTCATGCTAGCAAGTGCCCATGTTGTTGGTGGGTGTTCCTCTGTTCCTCTCCTTATACACGAGACTATTTTCAAGAACATTTTCAGTTCCCTACTTCCCCGCACACTCCCTGCCCCATGTCTGTTTTCTCTTTTCACATCAACTCAAAGTTCTAAAAAGTGTACAGCTCTTGAAACATCAATATTTAATGGAAAGTGCAGCTAATTTTTAAGTATCAGCATTTTAAAGGCCATCTTGGCAAAGCACATTTCAATAGCACATTATAGTTATTTATCACAAATCAAACATAGCACATTGCTTGAAGACAGATTATTTTCCAAACTAATTATGACAGTATTACTTCCTGCTGTTTTTATGTTTCTTTTATGTATGAGTCTCCCTCTGAAATGTATTTTTCTTTTGTTTAACTCCGTGGTACATTCTTCTGTTGAAACTGGGGTCAGAGGCCTCTAACTGCCATTCATGGTCTCCATCAAGGTGGTTGAATTAGCAGGTTGCCAAATCTCACACCACTAAACAAAGTAACAAAAACACCCTATGAATATAAGTACCACAGGTTTCTTTGATATTTGTTCAGAAGGAAAATTCATTTGTATAACCTATCAAGCGTGTAACAATGTGTTTTTGATGGTGAAAATTGTTTTATAAATATTAATAGGTATGTTTTTTTCTTCCCACTTTGTACACAGGATGGCCTTTGTTCAAGATGAATTTTCTGTAAAATTGAGGTTTCATTAATTTGACATTGAAAATATTAATGCGTGATCTAGACTGCATCTCCAAAAGTACATTTTATCATAGTTTTTGCTGTCTTTTTGAACAAGAAAGCTACTTTTATTGCCCTGTTGTTGACATAGACATCAGTCCATCTTTAACAGATTAGTTCTTCAAGTGCATTTGGAAGTGTGTTATAGGGGGGAAAATGCAAGATTCAGTCAGTATTCAGTGATATATTTACTCTGTTGTGTAGCTTTTATTTTGCTTGCTATATTTATTCTCCACTTCTGCACCATAAAAAAATATACCACCTTGGGGCTGGAAAGGTGGCTCAGTGGTAGAGCGCTTGCCTTGCATGCATGAGGCCCTGGGTTCACTTCCTCAGCACCACATAAGCAGAAAAAGTCAGAAGTGACACTGTGGCTCAAGTGTAGAGCACTAACCTTGAGCTGAAGAACTGAGGGACAGTGCCCAGGCCCAGAATTCAGGCCCCACGACGGCCAAAAAAAAAAAAGTCAAAAATATACCACCTGTGGTCATGTCCTGTTTCAGTTGACTACAGTAGGATTTAGATTTGGTGAGAAATGTGGCTTAGTAGGGCTTTGCAAATATTGTCTGTAAAATGCCAGATAGAAAATATTTTGAAGTTGTTTGCCTAATAGTCTCTCTCTACTGCAGTTATTCACTCTGTTGTTGTCTTGGAAGACAGCAGAGGATGATAAGAATGTAGCTATTTTGTTAGATTCAGAAGCAATCCAAGAGTTGACCTGAGATACATACCTTGCGACCTTTGGCTCCAATCCTCATGAGGTGCTTTAAAAAAATACTGATCTTTAGCTATTGTAGCCTTATACAAAGGTATAATATGATTTTAGAGTCATCAAAGTCCTCTTTTACCTTCCTGTGATAGTCAAAAGTCTCTGTCAGTTATGATGCTAAAACTGCCACTCATTAAAATTCTTCCTTTGGGACAATTTTTATGTGTTCAGAAGATAGCTTTTATTGAATACTGTAGATACCCTATATATACTTAAACACCAGTAGTCATTGATTTATATTGACTCTAAAAGACATCTGGGATTATTATGGGAATGGAAAATGATAGGTAAGTTTTAGTGATAGGATGAGAAGACAACTCCGTAGAAGGGGCTGTAAGTGTGAAAATCAATGTGGCTAAGGACATTAGTGTTGATAGTAGTGCTCCCTCTTGAATGTCTGCTTTCTGAGAAGATAAGTGTTTGGCATATAGTCTCTTAAAACACCACCATGCAGTACTAATCTCTCTGAGCCCCATTTTATATACAAGGCCACTGGGCAAAAGTTATATGCCAAAGGCTTTGTGCCCAAGAAGTACCTAGTAATTTATGCTTTAGGTTTTTTTGACACCAGAGTCTATGCTGAGTGTTCAAGTTCAAGCAAAGACAATGAAGTGACATTTACTGAGCTAGTAAAGCAAAGAGTACTTTTTGTGCTTAGCTTGTGTATAATATTAAGGAATAAACTGTTTTCTCCTCCTATGCCATCACCAATCTGAATACCGCTGGAACTCATTGTGTGAGATTTTCCTACAATGTTTCTCTGACACCAGCAATGTCTTGTCAATTAAGTTCCTATGTTGCCTATATTTGCATCAGATCTCATACATTAAGGTTTGGTCTTGTAAGATTTTTTCCCCACTTCTCATGCTAATCATAAGCCT
The DNA here is from genome assembly GCF_019054845.1 of Dipodomys spectabilis. Lineage (NCBI taxonomy): Eukaryota > Metazoa > Chordata > Mammalia > Rodentia > Heteromyidae > Dipodomys > Dipodomys spectabilis. The sequence goes on along the minus strand of NW_024870731.1, from coordinate 28,293,851 downwards.
GAGTCTAGTTCTCCTGGCTAACCAGCTATAAATTGGGGTTCTCACAAGTCCTCTCTCATCAAGTTCTGTTACTTGATACTTACTACCAGTTTCTTACAAAGGGTATTTTAGAGGATATAAATACCTCCCAGGGCCTTTCAAGGGATTAAGAGCTCAGTGTTGGATACAGAATCAAAATTCAAATATTAATTGAAACATCCACTTAGTTACCCTGTTGTTTAAAAAATTACAACTTTAAGAATCTTTGTGCCAAGAATTGGGGATAAAGACCAAAATGGATTATTTTGTTTTAAGTTGTATATCATTGATTAAAATCATTAAAAACATGTAACTATGTATCTAAGAGAGTCTCTAATTCCTCCCCCCCCCAAAAAAAAAATAGATTTAGAACTTCAGGGTAGCTATTCAGTATTTTTAATTATTTACTGGCCTCCATCCTGAGAGCTACCTGCTTCAGTCTCCTATGTGTGTTAGTATTATACTCATGTACTTCAATACCCAGCTCTGAACCCCCTTTCTTAACTCCTAATCTGCTTAGTTATCTTCATATTTCTGTAATATCTTTATTTTACCAAAGATCTTGTATTTACATATATATCGACTTATCTGTTTAGTTTTTTCCTACAAAGAAGATACACAAGATAAGGGAACATTGGAGACACCCTCCTTTCATACAAAAGCCCCACTTCAAGTTCTGGGTTAGCTCTGGGGTTGTTTCTGGTGTTCACCCAATAGTGAGCTCATTTCTAAACTTGGCATTTGTGTCATATCACTGGAAAATATCTTTTGAAAAATTGGTTTTGCAGACATTTGGTTGGGTCTGCCTTCTGAACTTTGCATACATATCCATTAATTATCCTTTCTCTCTAGCAGCTTATAACCATAGTATTTATAAGGGGCAAAGATTAGCTTGGAACTATTTTGATTTACTGGCTTATCGATCTTGACCAAGAATTCTTTTATTCAAAACTCTTTACTTAGAAAGTCAATTTGATAGCCTTTGCCCATTCATTTTGAAGGTGTCAGTTAGAAGTAGTCTTGCCAGTGAATTATGGAGGAGCTAAAATTACTAATAAATTAATTAGAATGTATTTATAAACCCACTAGAAAGCCAAGAATGAAGTAGCTTTTCTATTGATTACTATGCTGGTCATTAACTGCTGAGAAAATGCCATTGTAGCAAGCATAGTACATTGCCAATTCCTTTGGTAATTGTAGGATTCCATCATTATGATTTCTGTGTTCTGGGAAGTAATTACTCATCCACTCCATGAATTCTCTGTGTGGGGGCGAGTGGGCATTTTGTGGCAAATTAAGGATTTATACAGACACTAACTTCCATGTAAGATACACTATTATTAGCTTTCCTTTAAATAATTTGTGGTCTGGATTTATATTATATCTAGAATTCTAGATGTTAATATGCCAGTTCCAAACAGATTTGTATCCAGGTTCAACCTACAGTCTGTGACAGTTGAAGAGAAGTGGTAGCATCTGTAAATGCTTAGTTTAAGATTCCTGGCTGTCAGTATCCTAAGTAATAAAAGGTTATGGTGACATGGTATCTCAGATGACAAGTTTCTACTCTAAAGCAGATAAAAAAGCATTAGAACCCGGATTCTAAACACGCTGCCCTTCCCCCTGCCTGATTGTCTTATAGAAGTTATCTGTAAATATATGGTCTATCCCTGTCACCAGATGAGTTTTTCTGTGCCATGTGCTCTTCCAGTAAGATGTTCAGAGTTCTGCCTGCTGCAGAGGATATTTATTGTGTTACGGGTACTGTGCTCCCTGACATTGTAACAGACCAATCTTGGTTTCTTAGTGTGTTAGAACTTGAATCTGAGAAGTCCTAAGTTTGCTTTGCACAAATTGAGGACATGGGTGTAGTTTTAGCAGCCTGCAATGCAAGTAATTCAATATACTAGTGATTGTTTTCATCAATTTCTCAAATTTAAAAAAAATGCCCTAAAATGAATTAGGTTTTTTTTTTATCAATATCACACAGGTAGTAATATATTTTGAACATTGCTGAAAACCTAGATTTCAAGTTCTTTTACTCAAACTATGAGGGTGCAAATTAGGTAATTCATTCCCTATAATAATTACTTCAAATTATATTTGTATATAAAAGCATTATGTTATATACTTTAGTTATACTTAATTTTTATTTAAGGTTAACTAAATAAAAGTTTGAGTTATTTAAATATCAATTAAAATAAAAATGTTATTTTGCAATGTCAGAAAGACAAAGGAAGACCAAAATGATAATATATTATTTTATATAATATGGAAAGGTGATAATCAGCAAATAATGAAAATACAAAATATACAAAAAATGATGAATTAGAGATGTATTTTTCCAATCTGATTTTTAACAGGTGATAGTAACTTCTGTTATTGTATTGGCCATAGACCAGCAAACATAAATTACTTTACTCATTACTAAAATGTAAGAAGATCAAGTCTTTGTCATATTTGTGTCTATAGTCTTAAATGTTGAGGGACAAGAAAATCATAACAGCTTCTTTTGTCTGTAGCTTGAGAAAGAATTATGGTATCTGGCTTACTTGTGTTCTTCTATACCTTCCTACTTATAGTACTTAATTTATAGATCCTTGAGAAATATTCAGACATGTTGCTTGTTTCTTTATTTAGTTGTCTGTTTTGATGCAAAGATAAACTTTGATGATAATGCTGAATTCCGACAAAAGGACATATTTGCTATGGACGACAAATCTGAGAATGAGCCCATTGAAAATGAAGCTGCCAAGTATGATCTAAAATACATAGGACTGGATGGCAACATTGCCTGCTTTGGTAAGAAAAATTTATGTCAAGAGATTTTTTTCTAGATTTTTTTTGTTTTGTTTTGTTTATGTGGTACTGAGGAATCGAACCCAGAGCTCATTCATGCTAGGCAAGCACTCTACACTAAACTACAATCCCAGCTGTTTTCTGGATTTTTGTAGTGTTTAGTAAACCCTGTATTTCTGAAATGGTAACCAGTAGCAAATAATTGCATTTGTTTTGTTTTTAGCTGGAGTCTACAATCCCAAGTCTCATTTTGATCCACAATCACTGATTTAAGTGGTTTCCCTGCTCTGGCGCTGTTGAGATTTGGGGTGGGGTAGTAAGAGACAGTTCTGGGTATAATGTTCAGCAGTGCTTATGCTGTTTTACAGTTCCCAGCTGTGAAAACAAACTCAATGAGAAAAGTTCCCCAACATTTCTAGACATCTGTGAAATCTTGTCTTGTTTAAACTGGTAAAACTTAGAGCAGAGGCTGTGCAAGTCAGCTCACATGACAGTATCTGTTTTGGGTTTAAGACAAAATTGCTTTTTCAGAAAAAGAAGACATAAATTGTAGTAATTTTTATACCCTTTTAGATTCTCTGTTAGCTAAATGACAAAATACTTCATTTATTATGACAATTTATTAACAAACAATATTCTCCATCATACTTATTTTAATTTGTAAAAGTAGCTTATGCAGCTAAGATAAGAATGGGTTTATAGAGGTAATACAATCTTGGTTATTGTCCACAGCTTATGGTGCTGAGATTTATACACTTCCAACTTAATTGCACAAGATTGTGCTTCTGGTAGAAACAATTCATTGCACTAGAAACTTAGGTTTTCATCTTAATGGAATTAAAATAAAAAAGATTTGTTGCTCATTAAACCAACAGCATTGTTATATTCAGAGCTGAAAAGATCTCATCTGAGAGTTTGCAGTTCAATACAACAGAAAATGACATCCAATTACAAGTGATACCAGAACCCTTGCAGTGTATTGAAGCAGTATCAGTAATGTAGCAGATCACCCACATCATTCTGCTCCTGATAAGCCAAGTGCTCTCAATATTTGTAGACATTTGAGAAAGGAGCAAGACAGAATTGTGTTTATAACAAATTAAATACAGACTCTTTGTACCTTCTGTAGGAATGTCCATAATTTGAGCAAGCCTCAAATGCTATCAACACATTTCAAATTGCTTTAAGAATTTCTATTTTTAGATGCCTCAGGCTTAATTAAATTAGTCACTGTTCATAGACTATCTAGGGAATTCCAGGGTCTGGAAAAGGAAGGGACATTTTTCTGGAGATTTTTGCTGTGTTTGTGAGATTTTTCTCTTTCAGAGCCTAAGGAAAGTCATTATATATAATTAAGCATAAGAAAGGAAATGAAGTGCAATTGGTCTGTGGATTTCATCTTTGAAAATAAGAATTTCAATGGTCAAACTCCGAACTTAATTCCTTAAGAAAAAGCTCCTAAAATGTTGGCAAATAGGACTGTATAAAGTTTTAGTTTTAATCATTGGGTTGCCAATGAGCATTTCTTATGCTAAAGCAGAGTAAAATGATAAGAATATTGGTACTGGTGCTATCATTTTTTTCTCAGTACATTAGAATAACATCTTAAAACATATGTGGTTTCATTATGTATAAAAAGGCATGAAACCCTATTGAAGTTGTGACCCTGTAGTTTGACCCAGAGGGATGTCACACTCAAGTGTATTTTCAGCAACCAAAATCGTAAAAGGATTCTACTTTTTACTCCAGTCTTTTAAATTCCTAAGAACTTTGAATGGCCTTTTCCTCATTCTGCCAATTCTGTGACCTTAGGTTTTCCAGAACCTAAAACTTGCTCTTTACCATTAACCCCAATCAGTTACTTTCTTAAATCTTCCTTGTTTCCTAGCTTGATAACATTTTTTAAAGTATTTATTGAGTATCCGCCTTTTCTTTATTTTTAATAATTTTATTTATTTTTTTGTACTGGTCTTGGGGCTTGAACTCAGGGCCTGGGTGCTGTCCCTGAGTTTTATTCTCAAGGTTAGTGCTCTACTACTTGAGCAACAGTTCCACTTTTGACTTTTTGATGGTTAATGGTGAGATTAAAAAAAAAGTCTCACAGATGTACTTATTTATTTATTATTTATTTAATTTTAATTATAGATTTTGAACTCAGGGCCTGGATACTGTTACAGAGCTTTTTTAGGCTCAAGGCTAGTACGCTATTTTTTTTTTTTATTGTGAAAATACTGTATAGAGGGGTTACAATTACATGGGCAAGGTAATGAGTACATTCCTTATCAAGCATTGTTGCCTCTTCCTTTGTTTCCCCTTCCCATCCCTTCCCATCCTTTCCCATCACCCTCCCTGCCAACCCCTCCCACGCACCAAAGTTGTAAAGTTCATTTTTAACATAACGTCTTGAACATCTCATTGTTGCAATGGTCCACCTGTATCACTATTTAAACAATTTGTTTTTCCCTTCCCCTCCACAAATTATACCAACATCAAATACAGTGAAAACAGGGGTGGGGGAGGGACATACAAAGCAGCAAAGAAATATCTTATAAATATGGTAGAAACAATAGCAAGAAAGAAAAACTATTTAAGTCCTTATCTTGGGGTTCATTTTGCCTAACCTCAACTTGACCGTTTCTGCTTGTCTCAGAAATATACTAGGAATTACAAATAAGGGAAATCATGGGACCTATCTTTCTTTGGGCCTGACTTACTTCACTTAATATAATTTTTTCCAAGCCTTTCCATTTCCTAACAAATGGGGCAATGTCATTCTTTCTGATGGAGGCATAGAATTCCATTGTGTATAGATACCACATTTTCTTGATCCATTCATCTACTGAGGGGCATCTGGGTTGGTTCCATATCTTAGCTATGGTAAATAATGCTGCAATAAACATAGTTGTGCTGGTAGCTTTAGGATGGTCTTGTTTGTGATCATGTGGATAAATGCCCAAAAGTGGGATTGCTGGGTCATAAGGAGCTCTATGTGGAGTCTTTTGAGGAACCTCCATACTGCTTTCCAAAGTGGTTGAACAAGTTTACACTCCCACCAACAATGCAGTAAAGTTCCCTTCTGTCCACATCCCCTCCAGCTTCTGTTGTTATTAGAGTTCTTGATTATAGCCATTCTAACTGGGGTGAGGTGGTATCTCAATGTTGTTTTGGTTTGCATTTCTTTTATGGCTAGAGAGGTTGAGCATTTCTTCATGTGTCTATTGGACATCCTTCTTTCCTCTTCAAAGAAGATTCTCCTTAAGTCTTTAGCCCACTTATTTATTGGGCAGTTGTTTCTTTGAGGATTTGTTGTTGGGGGATTTAATTTTTTGAGTTCCAGGTATATTTTAGATATGAGACCCTTGTCCGTTGTATGGCTAGTGAAGATCTCCCAATCTGTGGGCTTTCTATTGATCTTACTAGCTATGTCCTTTGCCATGCAATACCATTTATCCAACCTTTCTTTGATTTGTTGTGTTTCTGGGTCTCTTTTAAGAAAATTTTGGCCTTTGCCAACAAGACCTAGGGTTTCTCCTATTCCATCCTGTAATGTTTTCAGAGTGTCTGATTTGACTCCGAGGTCTTTGATCCATTTGGAATTGATTCTGGTGCAGGGTGATATATAAGGATCTAGCTTTAGTTTTCTACAAGTAGTTAACCAATTTTGCCAGCACCATCTACTGAAGAGGCTGTCTTTCTTCCATTCTATTTTTTTAGCTCCCTTATCGAAGATTAGATAGCTATAGGTCTGTAGGTTCATTTCTGGGTTTTCAAGTCTATTCCATTGGTCCTGAGGTCTGATCTTCTGCAAGTAACAAGCTGTTTTAATTACTGTGGCTTTGTAGTAGAGTTTGAAATTTGGTATTGATATTCCTCCAGTACTGTTCTTTCTGTTGAGGGTTGTTTTTGCTATTTGGGGTCTTTTATTGTTCCATATGAATTTTTGGATTGCCTCTTCTATTTCCTTGAAGAATGCATTTGGAATGTTGATAGGTATCACATTGAATTTGTAGATAGCCTTGGGAAGTATTGCCATTTTCATGATGTTGATCCTTCCAATCCAGGAGCATGGGAGGTTTTTCCACTTTGTAAGTTTTATTTTGATTTCCTTTTTCAAGTTTTTAAAGTTTTCATCATAGAGGTCCTTTACTTCTTTGGTTAATTCCTGGGTATTTTATTTTTTGTGGGGCTATTACGAATGGAGTTGCTTTCCTGATTTCAGCTGTGTTCTTTTCATTGTTGGCATACAGAAAATCCATTGATTTTTGAGGGTTAATTTTATACCCTGCTACTTTGCCAAAGTTTTGAATCAGCTTGAATAATTTGGGAGTAGAGTCCATGGGATTCTTTAAATATAAGATCTTGTCATCTGCAAAGAGGGAGAGTTTTACTTCATCATTCCCTATTTGGAGCCCTTTTATATTTGCATCTTGTCTTATTGCTGTAGCTAGGCATTCTAATACTAAATTGAAGAGAAGTGGAGAGAGTGGACATCCTTGTCTTGTTTCTGAGTTAAGAGGAAATGGCTTCAGTTTTTTACCATTAAGTATAATGCTGGCTGTAGGTTTGTAATTTACAACCCTTATTGTATTGAGGGATGTTCCCTGGATTCCTAATTTTTCCAGAACCTTCATCATAAAGGATGATGGATCTTGTCAAATAGTTTTTCTGTATCTATTGAGATAACCATGTGGTTTTTATCCTTGCTCTTAATGATGTGATGAATTATGTTAATTGATTTGTGTATATTGAACCAGCTTTGCATCCCTGAAATGAATCCTATTTGATTGTGGTGTATGGTTTTTGGATGAATTGTTGAAGTAGGTTGGCCAAAATTTTGTTGAGAAGTTTTTTTATCAATGTTCATCAAAGAAATGGGTCTATAGTTCTCTTTTTTTGAGGAGTCCCTGCCTAGTTTTGGGATGAGGGTTATGATGGCTTCATAGAATGAGTTCAGTAGTGAACTTTCACTTTCAATTTCATTGAAGTGTTGGAGGAATATTGGTGTGAGTTCTGCTTTGAAGGCCCTGTAGAATTCTGTTGTAAATTCATCTGATCCTGGGCTTTTCTTGGATGGGAGGTCTCTTATTGCTGTTTCTATTTCAATGCTTGATATGGACCTGTTAAGATGGTTTAACTTGGTTTAGTTTTGGCATGTCGATATTTGCTAGGAAAAGGTCCATTTCTGCCAAGTTCTCAAGCTTATTAGCATAAAGTTTTGAGAAGTATTCCCTTATAATGTTCTGAATCTTGGTGATTTCTGTGGTGATGTTTCCATTCTCATCTCTGTGTTTATTTGGGTGTGTTCTCTTTCTGATAAGATTGGCTTAGGGTCTGTCAATTTTGTCAATTTTTTCCAAGAACCAACTCTTTGTTTTGTTGATTCTCTCTATGGTTTTTTTGGATTCTAATTCATTTAATTCTAATTTAATTTTAATTATTTCTTTCCGTCTACTGGATTGGGGTTCATCTTGCTGTTCTTTTTCAAGGAGATTCAAATGTCTCATTAAATTGTTGGTTTCAGATCTCTCCAATTTGTTGATGTTGGAACTCAGAACTATAAACTTGCCTCTGAGTACTGCCTTTCCTGTGTCCCAGAGGAGCTGGTACTTTGTGTGTTCATTTTTGTTCAATATCATGAACATTTGAATTTCCATGACTCACTTGTGATTCAACAGTATGTTGTTTAGCCTCCATTTTGTAACAGGACCTTTTTTGGTGGCTTTTGGTGTTGAGTTCTAATTTTATTCCCTTGTGGTCTAAGAGAATGCAAGGTACAACTTCAATGTTTCAGAATTTTGACAAGTTTGCTTTGTGACCTAAAATGTACTCTATTTTTGAAAATGTTCTGTGTGCTCCTGAGAATACCATGTATTCTGATGCTGCTGGGTGAAATATTCAGTAGATGTCTGTTAAATCTAGTTGATTTATGCAGTTGTTTAGGTCTGCGGTTTCTCTGTTGAGTTTTTTTGCCGAGTTTATCTATTTAGTGGGGATATCGGTGTGTTAAAGTCCCCAACAATTAATGTCTTTGGATCTACGTGGGATTTGAGGGAAAGTAGTATTTCTTGGATAAATTTGGGTGCTCCGTTGTTTGTCAAATAGATATTTAGAATTGTAATATCCTCCTGAAGGGGAGATCCCTTAATTAGTATGTAGTGACCTTCTTTATCTCTTCTCACTAATTTTAATTTGAGGTCTATTTTATCTGATATTAGGATTTCAACTCCTGCCTGTTTATGGAGGCTGTTTGCTTGGTAGATTTTGTTCCAGCTTTTCACTTTCAAAATGTGTTTGTTTTTATGAGCAAGATGTGACTCCTGAAGGCAGCAGATAGAAGGATCTTGCTTTTTAATCCAACTAGACAGTGTCCCTTAATTGGAGAGTTAATGCCATTAATGTCTATAATTAGGACTGAAAGGTGTTTGGTAGTTCCTGCCATGTTATCCACCTTCTTGGGGGCTGCAGCAACTGGGTTCTTCCTATGGTTCTTGGATTCTCAGTTTTGGTATGGGTTCTTGACCTTTATCGTGGTCTTGTTGGTTTTCTATGCGTAGGACATCTTTAAGTAGGGCTGGTTTGGTGGAGATATGTTGTTTCAGTTTTTCTTTGCTATGGAAGGTTTTTATTTGACCTTCCATTATGAAGGAGAGTTTAGCTGAGTATAGTATTCTTGGTTTATAGTTGTTTGTCTTTAGGGTGTGGCATACATCATTCCAGGCTCTTCTTGCTTTATTTGTCTCTGCTGAGAAATCTGAGGTTATTCTAATTGGTTTCCCTTTATAGGTGATTGATCTTTTCTCCTTGACAGCTTTAAGGATCTTTTCCTTGCTCTGAAGTGATCCTGTGCGGATTATAATGTGCTGGTTGGATGTCCTGTTCTGGTCTGGTCTATTTGGGGTTCTAAAAGCTTCTTGTATCTGAATAGGCCTATCTTTTTGCATGTGTGGGAAGTTCTCTGCTAGGATCCTGTTAAACAAATTTCTTAGATCATTAACTTCTGTCTCTAGGTGCTCCTCTACACCCATTATCCTCAGATTAGGCCTTCTGATGGTGTCTTCTAAATGTTGAATAGATCTATCATATTTCTTGGATTTGTCTTGGATATTTGTATGCTCTTTATAATATCTAGGCTGTCTTCAATCCCAGAGATTCGATCTTCTGCATGGTCTAACCTACTGCCAAGACTTTCTACTTCATTGTTTATTTCTTTTCCTTCTAATTGGTTGGCTTTGATGGCTTCAAATTCTTTGTTGGAGCTTTGTTTTAGATCTTGTATGAACTTCTTTACTTCCTTAATTTGGTGTTCAGTGTTTATTCTCAAATCACTGGGTTGATTGGTTATGGTTTCCTTGGACTCCCATTCCTTATGTTGCCTGTGTCCTGCTAAATATGATTCTTGTTTTCTTCCAAGGCTTGAGTTGGAGCAAGCTGCTTAGCTGGGCCTTTGTCAGTATCAAAAATGGAAATCTCCTGTGGTGGGGGAGGGGCAGCCTTCCCTCCTCTGCTCACTGAGAAGGAGTGAGGATGTCAGTGTTCTACTCATGCCAGAGTCTTGTGTCCTCGGCTGTCTCTGGTTTGCGATCTGCAGGGTGAAGATATCTGTTCCTCGTCAGTTCTTGCTGGTGTTGAGTAGAATCTGTGCACTCACCACGTCTGGCACCTTTGACCCGGTCTCTCTCTGTAGGTAGAGTGGCTACGGCTGCCACCGCCGCTGCTGCCGCAGCTACTGGCAAGTGCTCAGATCTGTCTCCTTGCCTGGATTTTCCCTCTCTGGCCAAACTCTCTGTACTGTGATGGCACACTTGGTGAGATTGTGTAGCCTAGGACTGTTCACTGGAACACTAAAACTGCTTTCTGTGTGAGAGCTTGTTTACCCCCCAGCTTCTCCTCCGCCATCTTCCTCCGAACTCCTTGATAACTTTTTAATACATTTTTCCCTGTTCTCATCTTTTAATTTTTCTTTGATGCCCATATTCTGATCATTTATATCGCTGGTCGCCGGTGGCTCACGCCAGTAATCCTAGCTACTCAGGAGGCTCTGAGATCTAAGGATCACAGTTCAAAGCCTGCCTGGGCAGGAAAGTCTGTAAGACTCTTATCTCCAATAAATTTTTTAAAAAAAACAACTGGAAAACTGGAAGTGGCACTGTGACTCAAGCGGTAGAGCGCTCACCTTGAGCTGAAGAGCGCAGGGATAGCACCCAAGCCAAGAGTTCAAGCCCCACGACCCGCCAAAAAAAAAAGTATATGAATTCATATGGTCAAACAATTCTTAAAAGGGAACCAATTGATTTGGAATGATAATATGAGGGCAGCACGGGGAGAGGAAAAATATTTGGACCGCATAGAGTTCTTCAACATACCCTTTCTCATATTCTATTTGCATTTCACAGTAAATGGGGCAGGACTGGCCATGGCAACTTGTGACATCATTTTCCTCAATGGTGGGAAGCCAGCCAACTTCTTGGACCTTGGAGGTGGTGTAAAAGAAGCTCAAGTATATCATGCATTCAAGCTGCTCACATCTGATCCTAAGGTAACTGATTTCTTAGTGGGGAGATCATAATGTTTTTATTTCTTACCACTAAAAGCTGCTAAGAATGAAAATTCCAATGCATGAGCTTTCTAGCGTCAGGGAAAAATTCTGTTACATGTTAATTGTAAATTAATGATTTAACTCTCTTCTTGGGACAAAGGCCTGTAAGCATCCCCAGGATCTCATTTCAGAAGCTGTGCTGTTAAAGCCTTAAGAAGTAAAAGGAAATAAAAGATTAATGTTTCAAATATTGAAACAGTGGTGGTCACTAAACATTTTTTGGGTAATTGACACTAAACAATTAGTCCAGTGCTCATATGACTTCAAGAGAACTCAGCCTCCTATTTCTTCCATGAAAATCCTGAAAGTTCTACCATGATATCAGAAAATAATAGCATTGTAGGATAATTCATGACTATACAGCAGCTTCTGCCGCCGCCGCTGCCTCCTCCTCCTCCTCCTCCTCCTCCTCCTCCTCCTCCTCCTCCTCCTCCTCCTCCTTCTCCTCCTCTTCCTTCTTTCTTTGTCCTTCTTCTTTCTTTTTTCATCTTCTTCTCCTTCTCCTCCTCTTCCCTTTTTTTTTTCTTTTGCCAGTCCTGGGGGCTTCTTTTTTTGAGCTTCTTTTGCTCAAGGCTTGAGCCACAGCGCCATTACTGGCTTTTTCTGTTTATGTGGTACTGAGGAACCGAACCCAGGGCTTCATATATGCAAGGCAAGCATTCTATCCCTAGGCCACATTCCCACCCTCACTTGCTTCTGAATGCTATTTATTTATTCCTATTTGACTATGACAATTTGTAACATATGTACAAAGATAGCAAATATTTATAGTCTTATGGTTTCATCTTAAGTAGAATATAACTACAGTAACTGTGCTATGTACATTCTAGGCATTCAATTTATTATTTTATCAATTAGCTCCATAACCAATTTAAATAGCAATTTGCTTTGTTAGTTACAATATTGTTTAGTTGTTAGTGACAAGAACATTTACTTGGATGTTCGTTACATAGACTACAGTTTCTTAAATGTGTAATATACATGTTCACATTTAATTCTTAACAGGTTGTGTAGTAGGTATATGCCACAACCATTAGATATTAACATTTATTATAGAGTCATTTTTTTAATGTTACCAGTTTGTCTACTGAATTTTGTTAGTTACCCAAGTAGATGAAGAGATGGGAAATCTGAACCTGTTACTCAGAAAATCATGAATGAAAACAAGGACGTGTTATCTAGTTAATACAGAAGTTTCCCATTAGTAAGTTTATTGAATGTAGACTGTTGGTTCATATGCTTTGAATTTTGTTCTATATTAGTAATAAAAATGTCCTTTTCATTACTTAGGTTTGCTGTCAAAATGATTGTTGCTAACTACCTCTTTCCTTCTTAGTTACAAAATAAATGGTATTCTTAGCTGTTTGTCTTCTACGTCCAGTGTTATTCAAGAGTAAAAAAGTTATTAAAGACCAGAGTCACCTAGCCATGAAGTTAGGATTTGCCAGAAGAGAGTGTTTTCTGCTTACATAAGCATGTTTCATTGGTTAGTAACATTGGTGATAGCATTATCAATGACTCTCACACTGTTTATTTCATTTGTCCTTCTTCTTCCATACTTCTATGTGCAGGAATAATTTTTCTTTTTCCAGAGATTTCCAAATCAATTGAAGCCTGTAAGTACAACAAACATCACACATAGTTCTTCTGTCTGTTGAGTCACAAAGTATTCAGAGGACAAATGACTGTAATAGAATTCTGAATTTTTAGCATCTGTTGAAATTCATTTGGTGCTAATAATAGAATAATCCATCCATAGATTAAATCTCAACAAGGGAAGCACAGAGGTTTTCTTGAGAACTGTCATTCCTTACTGACTGATTTTGAATTTTGATTTTGTAAAAGTATAGATGAAGAGGGATGAAAAAATTTTACAGGTCTGTATTTTGTTGTTGTTGGTCAAACATGTTCTTCAAAAATTTTTGACTTTTCCTTATGAAATATTTTCAAGTGCTTGGAGGACTTAAACTTTTTTCATTGGCTGTCATCTTGGGTAGATAAAGGTATGTGGGAGTTATTTTCTTTTTCTCATGCTATATCAGGAAAATGAATGCATAGCTCATCTCACAGTACATTTTCCAAATCGTGAAATTATAAAGGCAGTTGAAAAGCATGGAAATGTAAGGGTATTTTCAGTCCTGGCATTGTTTCACACAATTCAGAGAACAGAGTTTAAAAAACAGTACAGATGAGTTGATTTTTCAAGGAGATTGGTTATAGTTCTATCTAATTATTTTAAGTAAAGAAAGCCTTGTCTACCTGCCCTGAGGTTCCCAAGAGCCCAAATCTAATTATTTCAAAGGCATTGATTTTCTTGTTAGATATAATTAGTCAGTTGAATACACTGATACTCAGATGTACAAAAGGTCTGTTGGTGTTAAAGTTAAATCACATCAGTTGATACTAACTATTGCTTGTTTGTCATGTACATAATATAATTAATATTGATTAAGTAGTGTACCTAGCATTGTTCAAGAAAAATCTTCCAAATTGACATATATTTCCAGTCATAATTTCAGAATAGTGATGAAACTTATCTTTCTTTAGCTTGCCTATAAAGCTCAAATGCTGGTTTTCACCAGGAACTCACATGTATCTTTATAACTAATGTGTTTCATATTTGTTGAGAATATATGAAACAGAATTCCTCTACCATATTTTCTAAAACAAGTCTTTTCAAGATAGCACTTACTAAACTGGATTCACATGAAGTACATCATTAAATATTTTATTATTCTCTTATTTTCCAGCTGGGCTTGAGATGAGAGAAAGGTAATAAGAATTTGTTCTGCTGGTGCTAGAAGAAATATGCTCTTCTTCATTGTGATTTACAGAGTGCTAAGCACTGTTGTTAAAATAATAGGAAGTAGAAAATGATGTAAAGTAAGAAATAAAAGTAAGGTTTTATTATAGTCTGTTAAGAATTTGAACACATTTAAAGAGAAACACTTCTTAGAATATTGTACCTGGGTTGCCATTTTTGTCAATTATATTTAGTTTGTGTTTTTAATAATGAGCTTAAGAACATTTTAGGAGATGAATATAACAACTCCTGGACTCTGTAGAACATTTTATGTAAATATAAAAGCAGAGGACACTTGGCTAGCCAAGGAAACAAACCTATTGCTTTCCCTAGATCAGATTTGGGAAGCAGTAATCAATGATTGGCATTAGTAAAGGCCCTTTGCTTGATTTTCTTTCAACTTAGAGTCTTGTTTGCAAAGGCTTTTAAATATCTATAAAGAAAGGTGCTTTCTTCTTCTTCTTTTGTTTTTTTTGTTGGTCCTGGGGCTTGAACTCTGGGCCTGGATGCTGTCCCTCAGCTTTTCAGCTCAAGGCTAGCGCTCTACCACTTGAGCCACAGCACCACTTCGGCCTTTTTTTTCTGCTTATGTGGTGTTGAGGAATCGAACCCAGGGCCTCATGCATGCAAGGCAAGCACTCTACCACTGAGCTACCTTCACAGCCAGTGCTTTCTTTTTTTAATTAAAAAAAAATTACTGTAAGGGTAATGAATGGGGATTACAGTTACATGAGTAAGATAATGAGTACTTTTCTTTTTAAACGCTGTTATCCCCTTCCTCATTTTCTCCTGCTTACCAACCACTCTCCTTCCCCCAACTTGTAAAGGCCATTTCCAATGTAGTGTCTAGTGAGTGTCATTATTGCATTAGTTTATCCTTTGTCCTGTTGTTTCTGTGACTCCCTTTCCCTTCCATGGATCAGATAAGCTTATATACAAGACAAAGGGTAAAGAAAACTAAAACAGAAAGAAAAAATAGAAATAACTGCATGCGGGACATAATAAGAATCTCTTATTTCGAGTTCTTGGAGTTTATTTTGATTTGCTTCACTATGGCTATTGTGATCATCTGCTAAGAATGTCATATACATATTCTAGTTCCAAAAAAATCTAATAACAACAGATGCTGGCAGGGATGTGGCCCAAAGGGAATGCTACTACACTGTTGGTTGCAGTATAAACTGGTTCAACCACTCTGGAAAACAGTATGGAGTTTCCTCAAAAGATTAAACATAGAGCACCTCTATGATCCATCAATTCCACTCCTGAGCATTTAGCCAAATGACCACAAACAAGGCCATACTAGAGCTACCAGCACAACCATGTTCATTGCAGTATTATTTACCATAGCTGAGATATGGAACCAACCCAGATGCCCTTCAGTAGATGAATGGATCAAGATGTGGTATATATACTTAGTGGAATTCTATGCTTCCATCAGAAAGAATAACATTGCCCTATTCATAAGGAAATGGAAAGACCTGGATAAAATTATATTAAGCGAAGAAAGCAAGGCCCAAAGAAAGGTGCTTCTAAGCACCAAAGACTAAGCTAAGGATAGTCTGACTGGAGTCAGACTGCTGTGATTTAAGCCTGTCTTTAGCACTATTTGTATGGGATCTTAGCCATGTTATACTTAACTTGTGCTGTGGCTAGGTTTCCCCTTGTTTATAAAGTAGTAATAATGACAGTTGTTACCTCAGAGGTTTGTTTACATTTCCCATTTAAATGGACATCAGTTTTACATGGCAATATCCATTTAAAAATACTTATCATTAAGTATGGCCTACCTACAGAACAGTATACAAATTCTAAGTGCAAATAGTTGAGTGACTCATCAGAAAGAGAACTTGCCCAACCAAGTCAAGAAACCATATCACCAGTAATCTACAAGTTTCCTTTCGTGCATTCCCTCCAACTCCTTCTCATATGCTTGCTTGCCTTTTCCACAGAAGCAGTTCTATTCTAATTTCTAATAGCAGATTCATTTTACCTGTTTTTAAACTTAATACGATTGGAACTATGCACCATATCTTTGGTACTTAACTTCTGTGATATTAGTCATTCTTTTTGCTTCAGTCTTCTGAAGTTTGTGTTTTTGTGGTTTCATTCATGACTGATGAGGTCAAGCACATTCCATGTATCTGTTAGCCACAGGATACACTTCTTTTTGCTTCTTCACTCCTCATTTATAAAGTATACATATGCCTGAGAGTACTGTTTTAAGTATCAACTAAGAAAACTATTTTCTTGATTATAATTTTTTAAAAGCATTTCTAAGACAGATTTTGATTAAATGTGTATCTGTGAAGATGGAACTGTCTGAGAAGGATCAATCTCTCATTACCCGTTTTCTGTTCTGAGAACTAAGAAAACACACAAGTCACGTTTGAAAGAACCACAAAATACCATAACTCTTAGCTGTGGTACAGCCCTAGAATTTGAGGCTAGAGAAGTAAAACCTCATGTCATGTTTACAATATTAGGTTTAGGCAAAGGACTTAAGTTATATAGTGTGTGTGTGTGTGTGTGTGTGTGTGTGTGTGTGTGTGTGTGTGTGTGTGTGTGTGTGTGTGTGTGTGTGTGTGTGTGTGTGTGTGTGTGTGTGTGTGTGTGTGTGTGTGTGTGTGTTTACTCCTGCCTTAGTTTCCCAAGTGCTGAGATGACAGGTGTATATTATCACACCCCACTTAAGTTTTTTTAAATATATTTTTTATTGTAAGGATACTGTACAGAGGGGTTAGAGTTACATGAGTAAGGTAGAGAATACATTTCTTACCTATCATTGTTACCTCCTTTGTTTTTCCCCTATGATCCCTTCCCTCCCTACCTCTCCAACTCCCCGCCTCCACATTTGAAGTTGTAAAGTTTGTTTTCAACATAGTGTCTTATACATCTCATTGTTACAATGGGTCAACCTATATCTCTATATAAGCATTTTGTTTTTTTCCTTCCCTCCCCAAATTAGAAAAATGTATATATAAGATGAAGGGCACCAGAATCAAATACAGTGAAAATGGTGGGTGTACCGTGGGGGGAGGAACATACCAAAGAAACAACAACAAAAAATCACATACTATATTGAGAATATACTATAAATACATTAAAAACCATCTGGCTTAAGTTGTAAGAAATGCATTTTTGGATTCATAGTTACTAAATGTCTCAGATTTTCCAATTATTACAGATTCAAAATACATTTAATTATAAAATAATGGCTCTGGGGATCCACAGAGGGAACTTGGGGGTGAGGGAGACTCTAGAGGGCAAACATGAAAGCGCAGCAGAGAAGGTTCTCTGGTTTCGTTTGTCCTGCTGGAATTCTTATATCATGTAAATTACTTTGTGTCTTCTGATTGGTTAGCCTTAAATTTATTCTAATATAAGCATGTGTAAGAAATTGTCTCAACTTAAACTTCATTATTCTCTGTAATCAGGGAAGTTTGAGTCATTAATAAGGCCTAACTGACTTTGTCTGCTCAAGCATAGTTTAGGCCCAGTCTCTGTTTTAACAAAGCACAACCTATTTCATCATATTCCATATGTATTTCCTGAAATACCTTATCTGCAATTGATTTACTTTCCAGGGGAATGGAATTATTTATTTTTTATTGTACAAATCAGTGTTTCATTATGACATTTTCATGCATGTATACAGAACACATTGATCGTATTCATCTCAACTCTATTACCTGCTCATCTGTCCTTTAGGAATATATTTTCAAATGCAGTGCCCACTACTTAGTAGAATATAAGCACTCTTTGAACTCTCTGCCATGGATTTCTATTCTTACAGGCCTGCTTGAAAACAGACTCTATTTTCATATAGATTTGAAAAATATTAGAAGTCTAGGCAGTTATTCTTTGGTGACAGTCTACCTAACAGTTTAGTCTAAGAAGAATGGAATTGACTTGTGTTTATGAATTTATAATCTATTATTGAGTCTCCTCTTCCCCTTAGAAGAGACTCTTATTTTAAGAGTGTTCACAGACACATAGTAACTTTACATGTTTATGGGTTATGATGTGACACTTCAGTGCACATATACAATATGTGATAATTCGGTTGGTGTAAATTAGCCACTTAATGCAATATATAAGCTAGAGAATGGAAAACCAGCTGCAATCCACTCTTCCTTTCTTTGCCATAATGGTTTTCCTACTGTCATGAATTTATAAATGTTGAATTTACATTTCTTTTTCTTATGTCCAGCTGACTAAAATTTCCAAGAGTGTCTAGTCATGATGCTCATTTTATATTATTCCATTTTATCTGCCAATACTTCTAAGCAAAAGCAAACTCCTGGTGACTGTATTCAGTTTTTGTCTCACACAGAATGGCTATGTCTGTTAGCTTCTCCAGTCATAGAGCATCCCAATGGATCCTTCTGTCTTTTCCTGTTCTGTGCTTACATATACTCAGAAATCAAATAAGGTTTGCATGTTCTATTCTATGCTCTACTATGCTTAAGTTCATGTTTTAATGTTCCTTACTTTGTTTCATATTAAGTAGCTTAAAGAATTGAACAGACTTAGAGATTAGACTTATAATGTATCTATATTTTTAAAAAATAGCTGTAGACAGGGGCTGGGGGTTTAGCCCAGAGGAAGGGCGCCCGCCTGGCGTGTACAAGGCCCTGGGTTTGGTCCTCAGCTTTGGGGAAAAAAAAATAGCTGTAGACATAAGATAAAATAGACCACTGATTAAATTTGGTCAAGTAGGTTGGAAATATATATATATATATATATATATATATATATATATATATATATATATTTCTTCCTAATGTTGTAGTAACAAAAGAGTTAGTTAATTCAGCATTTAGAGTATAGTACATTTTCTAACAAGACAATCAAATAATACCTGGAATGATATCAGGTACCTCTGAATCTTTAGGATACTCAATGGTGGCAGAATTTTGGCATTTGAAATTTTCATTGTCATTATTTTTGAAGTATTGTTTTAGAGTCCAGAGAAGCTTGATGGAAGAATCACTAGATGTGAGCAAATCATTAGATAATTGAGCAGTACAAAGTTTAAAAAAACCTTTGAATTCTGCTTTTATGATCTCAGATCTCTGTGAGTGCAGGGAAAAGCAGTGGATATAGGAGACCAAAGATACTGTCCATCTTCTTCCTGTACGCTACCCCTTTCCTCTGCCAAACAATTAGGAATTAGAAAAGATTGTCTCATTCTAAAATGAGCAACATGTCTTTCTGGGCCTGCTTGAGAACTTGGTTTTGTACAATGGTTTGCCATATGATCATGTGTCTTTGTTTTAGGGTATTTTATAAACAGTATCCCTTTATCTATAATAGAGAAATACACAGAAAAGTATAAAAATGAATCATTATACAAACACACATTTAAAAATACGTAATTTTGACAAAGCCGTCTATTCATTTTTGTGTGCATTTTTATCCACCTTGCATGTTCAGTAGATACACCATGCAGATAGATGTACCAGTTTACTTAATTTGTTGGTAATAATAGTTGGTATTTTGAGTGCTTCCACTTTTATGCTTCTGTGAAACCTTCTGGTACTCTTAACTTTATTATGTACAGCTTTATGTAAGACAAGCTCCTGGAAGGCAAGAGTCAAAATAAATTCAGATTTTAAGGTTTTCACACTACTGACAAATCATCTGAATTATAGCTAAAGGAAAAGAGGGCTTCCCCTAACAAAAGGAGGCCGGTATCTGCCCATCTTTGCAATTGCTATTATTCATCATGTCTTTCTTTTATTTAGCCTCCCCCACTCCTTTGGCTTTCCTTATGATCCTCCTATTCATGCTTTTGCTCATTTAGGAGCAAAAGGAGTATATTGCTTTGCCAGTCTTTTACATAGCGATTTAGCACAGGGGTATGTGTTGGTGATTGAGGTTAGTATGCCCTTAATGTATGTTGTCACTACCCATCTTCTCTCCCCCTCCCTTCTCTCTTTCTCTCTCTGTCTGGCTTATGCAAATTTTAATACTGTATTAACTTAGAGCATGTACACCTGAAATACTATAATGTAGCATGTACTGAGAACACTTCATAAATATTATTTCTTACTATTATTTAGTTTACCATGAAACTTTTATTGAAGAGCTTTTAAATTGGTTAGTTCTTGAATCAGCATGAAACAGTGTCACGTTGAATCTGGTTTGAAACCAGATGAATATTCAAAATTGAAATGGAGTGTTCCCCTGGTTTTTGTTAAGATTCATAGTTATATCCAAAGAATGTTTTAGAAGTATTGAATTGATAGGGTTATTTTTTTCTCCTAGTGTTCTTAGTATATTCACTAATTCTGTGTTTAGAAAGTTGCTTATGGGCTAAAATATATTAGTAATGCCAAAAGTTATTTGTGATTCCATAGCACGTTGAAAGTCATTAGGAAGTTTGTAGATTGGCAAAAAGTTCTGGTTTTTAATGTACATATACTCAGCAGAAGTAAAACCAGCCAGTCCTTAGACTTCGTGTTTTTCTTTTGTACCATAAACAGATACCCTTCTTACATTCTGACTAGTACCATCGTTTTCATATTTTTCTCTTATTATGTGTATGTTTTTCTTTTTGGCTTGTGAACATTATTGAAGTAGGTTCTAGAGTTAAGTCCAAAAATGTCTGTGATAGCTCTTAATGAGAAAATATACGTGCTTAATACTCTTGTTCAGGCATAAAGTATAGTGCTGTTGGTCAGGAGTTCAGTTTGTAATGACTAAACACATGTAATGTTTGTGTGCCTTTATCAACAAACATGTTATAGCCAGAGACTTATAGGAACATACTCTCTTTTTTTCTCTATCAGCAATGGTTCAGTGTGCACTGATTTGTTATTGTAGTAGTATAGAGCAAACCTCTGAATAGGACCATTGCCTGTACAGGTGTTTTGAATAAGTATGAATAGCCACTGAAAAATGATATGATAGAGATAATACACATAATCCAGTGAAGAATCCCTAGCCTATGTGAATCTTTGTGTTTTATAATTTGTATTTGTTTCCTAAAGAAAGGATTTAATTATTAGAAAATTCAAAACATGCCAGTAATGTTTTTCTAGACATTTTGATTTTATTGACTATATATTACGTAAGTAAAGCTAGAGGAAACTTTAATTCATATTTCACTTTGCAGTTAACAATGATATTCTTTCAAATTTAGCTCTATCTCTTCGTTTTAGGTGTTTTGACAAGCTTTTTACATATATACACATATACCCCACCCCCACCACACATAAATCAGTGTTTCACATTTTGCATTTATACTTCATAATAGTTTGAGTTAAAAAAGTTCCTGACTTTCTTCCCATAACACAGTCACTATTAAAAGTGTGTTGAATTGTCTTCCAGCATTATTTATTTCCCTGACCATATTTTTAATCAATGTAAACATTGCCAGTTTTGCATGTAATTTGTAATAAATTTGTACTATAGAAGGCCATTAAAGGAAGCTTGGTATCACTGGAGGGGAGGGAAGGAGTAGGAAGGATGGAGGCACATGGTGGAAAGGGTGGCTGATTAAAATGTTAAGATTCACGGATACATAAATGACATGCTAAATTGTAACCATCTTGCACAACCATTTGAAGATTAAATACAAAAGCTTAATATATACTATTTCTTAGAGTAGTGTGTAGTTAATAATCACTTGCAAAATAACATTTAAAGCATAGTGGTATTTAACAGCCTTTTCAAGTAACAGTTAAAAAAATAAAACCACCTTAATCTAAATCAAGCTAAGTACTTCTTGAGTATTTTAGACATTTCTTTTAACCCCAATGGACTACTGATGTGACTTAATTTTGATTCCGTTCAATAGTGAGACATACATTCAGAGATGAGACTTGTGCTGGGCCTGATTGCATAAATCTGTAATCTCAGCTGCTTGGGAGGAGGTGGAGGCAGGAGTTAAGAGGCAAGTCTTTACAAAGTTAAGAAGAACGTATTTTAGAAACAAAATAAAAACTAAAGAGCTAAGGGCATTGCTTGTATGATAGAGAGCTTGCCTTATAAGCATAAGATTTGCTACAGGGAGCAAAAGAAATTTGCCCTTATTTTTCAGTGTTCCTTCTTGCAAGATTCTCATGATTTGGTTTATTAAGGAACCTCATAAGAGTAAATTGATTTCTCTATGCATACTCACCAAATGTTCTTGTCTTTGTAAAGTAGCAACACATTCCACATGAACTTTTAATCGCTATACTCCCCATTAAATTTCACCTCAGTGATAGTTTGCCCGTCTCGCTTTCCTTTCTCTCTGTGATATTTGTAATTTGAAACCCTCACCACTTAATTATCTCATTCGTGAACTTAGCTGTATTTTTAATTCTGTGAATTTGCCCAGAAATATCCTTTTTTGCCCCCTTCTCTGTTTTCTTTTTCCTCAATACTTCTATTTGATCCATATTCTTTAAAATTAAATAGAGGTATGTTTCTTGAGGTTCACCCCATCCATGCTTTGTTCTGTCCACACTTCATTATCTTTCACTTCTATACTCATAAATAGAAGATGAGAAGTTCCCCCCAGATGTCTTTTTAGAATACATTTATGTTGTTTGCCCGTGTTTCTTTATTGCTTTATCAGTCATTTAGCTGGATACTCTCAGCTTGAAAGAAAGGCATTATAATGTAATAAATTGTCCTTCTGAAGCAGTTCATTTGCCAAGCTGGAAACCAGAGTCATGTGTGATAGGACAAGCTCTTAGAAATCATCATCCAGAGCCAAGCAAGCAAAGGAGAGTAGAATGCCTTTGCATAGGGCAGAATGCGGTCTCACTCAACAAGCAGAGGCACTGTTCACAGATAATGGTTATACAAGGAGACTTGAAAAGTAACAAGGGAGTCTTACCTTTCAGCAGTTTCTAAACAGCACTTAAGAAATTCTCTTCACAAGCAGACAGTGCCATCTCCAGGCTATAGTGTGGGGGCCAAACTTATAGCAAGTAGAAGCTTGGTTCTTGAACACTGGAGTGCCAGGCAGGTAAGTAAAGCAGGAACTCAGCTGGCAACCAAGAGGTCAGGGTTTATACAGTGAAGATGTTCCTCAAGCATGTTGGGGTCAGCTCCTTAGAGATCACAGTGAAGATTAGGACTGGCCTTCCAGACTGCAGAAGGACCAAACTGGATGGAAAGCTCCACTGAACCATTAGGAAGGCATGGAGTACGCATTTATGCCTGACACTCTGCTAGTCCCTTGAAGATGAAGGCATGAATTAGAGGGCTGCCGCTTAAGAAAGGAAAGATGAACAATAAAGCTAATGAGTGAATGAATAAGGGAGAGATGCCTAATGCTGTGTATGAGGTGATGGTACTTGTTAGGGTGAAAAGTAAAAATGGAAGGGTCCTGAGAATTCCAAGGGTTTGTTATCTCTAATGGGATAGCAAAAATCAAATAGTGCTCTGATAGCTTACCTCGGAGAAAAAAAAAAACTATCAAAGCTCATACCTATTTGGTGTGGTTCTTGATATAAATTGTAGTGAAAGAGTACTCCATCTTTTACTCCCATGAAAACCTGTCTCCATTCCTCTCTGTCTATTACTCATTCTTTGTTAAAAGTATTCTAAGCAAAAAGGCAGAAGTAATGCTGTGGCTTAAGTGGTAGAGCGCTAACCTTGAGCTGAAGAGCTGAGGGACAGCGCCTAGGCCCAGATTCAGGTACCCAGGACTGACCAAAAAAAAAAACATTCTAAGCAATGGGGTATCCTTTAGTTAGACCATTATGGATAAAAAGGTTTTGTAATTGAATAGTTTACACTGCAACTTTGTATACTAATTTAGGTTGAACCTCTCTTGCAATTAAAGGACTTTTCTGAACATGCATGGATGTTTTTTGTCTGCATAGCCAGTGTCTTCTCTGGAGGATGCTCTCTTCCCACCTTTGAGGTCCTACGAAATAGAGTATATCAAATGCACATATAAACATCCCCAGGGATTTTAATCCCCAAGGGCCAGCTGGCAGAAATGATTATTTTCTTCCATTGTATCCATGGGTTCCTTCATTAATTGCTATCTTTGAGCATTCTTGACACATCCTTTTTGCAATTAGAACTCTGTAGTTTTTTTTGTTGTTTTGTTTTGTTTGTTTGTTTATTTGCTTTTTTGGTCAGTCATGGGGCTTGAACTCTGGACCTGGGTGCTGTCCCTCAGCTCTTCAGCTCAAGGCGAGCATTCTACCACTTGAGCCACAGCGCTACTTCCAGGTTTCTGGTGGTTTATTGGAGATAAGAGTCTCACGGACTTTCCTTCCTGGGTTGACTTTGAACTGTGATCCTCAGATCTCAGCCTCCTGAGTAGCTAGGATGATAGGCATGAGACACTGGCACCCAGCAGAAGTTGTTTTGTTTTGTTTTTAAGTAAACATTTAGATGTCTTCTGATACTGAGACCTTAGGAACTTCCACAATGAACAGATAGTCCCATTTGGAGCTTTAACCCTTTACCTTCAAAATTTTATTTTCTTTTTAATCTTAAGAAGTACATTTTCTCTAAGACAATAGTGACTCAGAAACTTCAATATGTCATTGTGACCCTAGAGTGTTGGATTTTGGGTAAAAGAGTTTATCCAGCAGTCATCAAGTGTTTCCCACCTAATTACCTCTGTATGTCAGTTTCCACACTAGTTTAGGAAATAGAGAGCTATCACTATTTAATGTTATTGGTTCCCACAGAGCTCTCCTTATTACTTTTTGTAGTACAAGCATCCCTTTAAAGCAGTAGAAGGTGTATACCTGATAGATACACCTTTTTTTTTTCAGTCTTTTAAAAGATCAATGAAGACCCCTGATGTAAAGTGCCTGTTATTCTCAAGGTCACAGCCTATTGTTTTAGTTCAAGGAGAATCAGAGAAACAATTATTGAACCTGAATACTCAAACTGTAGATCATGAGCTAGGTGCTGGTGGCTCACGCCTCTAATCCTAACTATTAAGGAAGCTAAGATGTGAGGATCATGGTTCAAAGCCTGGGAGCCCAGGTAGGAAGATCTGTGAGACTTCTTTTTTTTTTTTTTTTTTATAATTTAGCACTTTTTTTATTCTGATTTTAAATTGTTTTAATCTGTAGAAATTTATTTCAGATAATCTCACAAACACAATAATATCAAATCATTATATATAATTTTATATACCAACTGTTCTGGGTGAGTGAGGAAAATTATTGAGCTACAGTTATAAATAAATTTCCAATTAAAATGCTGATTGAACTACTAGTGCAAGCTGTGGAAGTTCTTATCAGATCAAAGTAAAAATTAAAGATGAAATGCAGGTAACAATATCCTAACACTTAAGTGGAATAAAAATATAATAAAAAAACACAAAATTCTGAAAGCTTATGCCTAGAATAAATACTAATAATAACAAACACAAGCACACACAAAACTGAAATCCTGATGACTCATATATCACTCTATTTGGGGTATTTTTTTAACTCTACCAGTTCCCCCCCCCCCCCCAAAAAAAAAAAAACAAAAAAAAACTAAGTTTCTCATGCTGAGGATTAGAAGAAAATAAACTTTTAAATTTTTTATTGTGGAATTAAGTAATTTAAAAGGGGGAAAAACTCCATGAATATTTTATTCTACTTATATAACAACAAACTGCAATCTGTACACATATATACTTCCACAGAGTGATAGTGTCTAATGGTTTCTTCTCTCTGCCTTTTTTTTTTTTTTAAATTTAATTTAATTTTATTTGTGAACATACTGTACAGAGGGGTTACAATTACATGGGCAGGATAATGCGTACATTTCTTACCAAGCATTGCAGCCTCCTCCTTTGGGAGACTTCTTTCTTTAATAAACCACCAGAAAACCAGAAGTGGCTCAAGTGGTAGAGTGCTAGCCTTGAGCTGAAGAACTGAGGGACAGTGCCTAGGCCCAGAGTTCAAGCCCTACGACTGACCCCCCCCCCCCCAAAAAAAAATAGTGGATCATGAAGCCATCAATATTGACCTTAAATTTAAAGCTGTTAGAAGTGAAGCTTATATATTTCCTCAAGACCCCAGAACAGTTATATATACATCAGAGTTTTTAAAACCCTGTCTAGAGCAGGATAGGCAGACTATGGTCTGTGGCCAAATCTTTGCCCATTGCCTGTTTTTGAAATAGTATTTTATTGATACACAGCTTTGTTCATTCCTTTTTCCCATCTGCCTCCAAGTGTAACACTCCTCAAAACCCCTAAGGATGTTGGAACCCAGTGCCCATTTGTAAAGCCATATCAGTCCATGAGTTATTTGTTTGATATAAAAACCAAGAAAAAAGCATTTATTTACTTATTTATTTTTTGTTACAAATGGCCATTACCATGTTATATAAGTGGAAGATGATGAGTTTCCTTGTAAGTATTGTGACTACATTTTATAAAGATTACTTTATGACTTTTAATGAATAAAACAAAAGTGGATCCTCGCCACAAATTACGAGTAGCACTGCTCTGTGAGTATAGATAAATTATTTGCTTATAAACTGTGTTGGCACAGAGAATGTGATTAAATATCTGATTGCCAGAGTGAACTTGGTTATGGCCTGTGATAATCATTTTGTTCTAATACTATTCTTCTGCTGTGCTTTCTCATAACTCCTTCTATTGCTTATTTTATTATCTTTAAGTAGATGAACAGAAGTGTTGGCATTTAACACGTTTAAGATGTATTGAATACAATGCATCTTGATTAGTGTCACCTCTTTCAACATTCTCACACATCCCTTATTTTTTAAAACTTTGTAGTATATACATTAAATTCTTGCCTACATTCTCCCCACCCCTTCTCCTCTTATTCATCCATGTCTTAACTCTTTCCCCTTGCCACCAGCCTCACATGTGCAAGGTACCTGTTTCCTGGGAATACTCCTGGACATTTCTTCCCCACACATGCTGTCCACAAAGTAAGCATATTCCACATATTCCACGCTAGGCCAATTGCCTTAGTGTATTTTGGCTATAGTAGATTGCTTGCAGGGCTAAGTGCTGTTTTCAACATGCCATCAGGCAGAATAAAGGTCCTCTAGAAATTTTTTCCCGAAGCTCTTGAAAAGGACAATGTGGCTGAGGAGGCTGTGTTCCCAAAGATCTGGGGAGGGCTCCAAATATCTGGAAGATACAAGATATAAACTGTAAGATGGAATCTCATTTGGTCATAGGGCTCATTTCCTGTAGTCTAGGTGTCAGTGATGCTGTGATTTCCCCAAATATAGTGGCCCCTTTACCAGCAACATTGCCATCACCTGGAATTCTGTTGTATATAACCATTCACAGATTTCGTTCTGGCCCACAGAATCCATGACTCATGGACAGGGGCCTACAGTCTGTTTTAATAATGTCTCCAGGGTATCCTCCCAGTCCCTAGGTTCTCTCCCCGAGCCTCTCTGTGTTCAGCCTAGTGCTCTATCACTTTACCACAGCGCGACTCCTGGCTTTTTCTGAGTAGTTTGTTGGAGATGAGAGTCTCACAGACTTTCCTGCCTGGGCTGGCTTTGAACCGTGATCCTCAGGTCTCAACCTTCTGAGTAGGTAGGATTACAGTCATGAGCCACCAGCGCCTGGCTCCCATTCTATTTTTTCACTCTAATTTAGAGTTTGGTTTCTGTGGCTGATAATTTAGCAAGACTTGCTTCATATACCATTCTTAAGAAATTGAGACACCCAGCATACTCTGATGCCATTCTATAGACCTAGGTTCAATTCTGCTAACATATATTTCTGTTTACTCTGTCACTCTCTTAGGTTTTAAGGTATTTTTTTTATTCTCTCTGTGTAAGAATCTCTTCATAAAACTCGGGAAACATTATCGTTATAAAGTGACTTCTATCCAAATGAGAATCAAGGATGATTTTTCATTTAATAGATAATTGGGTTTGTAAATGCATTTTTTTTCTTCAGTCACTCCATGAAAACTTTTATTTTTTTATCCCTAAAGGTAGACTACATCAATGAGTTGTGTCATTTTCAAGTGACTTTCTATAAACTTTATGAAATTACCTCATCTTGCACTCAGATGCTGAAGTAGATTGTACTCATTTTGTCTCCATTAAGTTACGATCAACTGCTTCTTTTCACAAGAGATTTCTTTCCTTTTACTGTTCTTAGGACATTTAATCTCTCCCTGTGCTTTTCTTCTTACCCCTTGATTTAAAAGTGTTTTGCTGTGATGTAGTCTCCTGTCTATTCTTATTACACAGTACAACTTTCATTTGTTATCTGGATGCTTTTTGCTATTTGGGGAAAGGGAAGTGGTCAGATCTTTCAATATTTGACAACTGTCATGATAATAGAGGCTTTTAAGACAGAGATGTTGAATCAACTTTTATGTTTGGTCAAGAAAATTGATTCATAATACTATGTGACATAAGGTCTTTGCTGAAATTTTCTTTGCTTTCTGAGAAATGAAAATCACAGTTTTTAAAATACAATTTAATGGTTTTTTTTACTTTGATGGGTATTAATTCATGCTTCTTTCCAGGTGAATCTTTAATTTGAGAATCAGAATGTGACATTCTATAGATACTGTACACATTTCCTTTCTGTCAGCTACCATTTGAAAATGGGGATTTGCATGCTGTTTGTTTCTATGTTTATTGTCAAGATGAGATGACACCTTGGTGTTGCTTCTTCCACCTCTGGGGTTATGCTCTATAATGGGTGTTCATGTCTAAGCTTACAGGGTGAGCCAGAGAAGAAGTAGGGTCTGATCTAATTGGGTGTGTTTCAGTTGTAGGGACTACTGAGGACGAAATCTCAAGAGTGCAAAGACATGTAAGAACTGCAAATGACTTGGTCATATGCATGACCATCGTAAACCAAACACCCAAATTCATTCAGGATGCATTGAAGGAAGGCGACATCCAGCTAGTAAAAAATGTGTTTAAATCTAAAGTTAAGTCAAGCTTCTTTATATGCAGCAGAGTTTTAGAATTGAGCAAGACCTTCTAAATAGTTAGAAGGAAAGAAATATAAGACAAGTTAAATTTGAGCAAATACAGGAATAGTTGGCATGTATTTCTGAAACAGAGCCAAGCCCTTTATAATTACTAGTCAAACCAAGTCTTAGCTCCATAACCAAGTCTTATCTCTGTCAGCTACTCATAGTCACAAAAATCTGCAGAATGATATTGGTAAAGATGTAGCAAATAAGCCTCAGTTAGGAGCATTTTAACAGTAATATTCAACTCCTTGATAGACAAAATATAAATTCTGGAAGATTTTACTGTGTCAGTACTTCCTCTGAATTTGTCATGATTATGGAAGAAGGGTATTAGAAAGGGAGGATGACACTGACATTTTCCATCAGTATGGAGAAGAGCAAACCAGGCTTGACCAGACCATGCAAGAAGCTATTAGTCATATGCTATGGTTCCATTTACTTAAGGGAAATAGTTTTAATGAAACACAGCTTACATCTTTATCACTGCCCTTGGTTTTCATTTATATATTATCTGTAGGAAGTAGTTTTTGCCTTTTCCATAAGAAATCTTGTTTTTAAAATGAAGATGGGTCAAGATTCAATCAAAATGCACCCTAGTAAAGTATGCAATGCATACTCTTCCTTGTTTTGCACCTTGTAGTGAAAAGATGCTTAGTGATCACCTGGGAGTGTGGGAACATACTCTTTAACATATTTTTTTGGAATTCAAAGTTCCTAGGCATCATCACTTTTTTTAAAAATCACAAATTTTAGAATTACTAATCTATGGCATATGTTTCATTTCCTAAATAATTCAATTTTGTAATGTAATACATTATTATTACAGAGGATTTGGAGCACAGAAAAGCACACAGAATAAAATAAAATTACTCATAATTTTGTAGCTCAGATACAACAATTATTAAAATTGGGTTTCTGCTTTCAGTATTTTCTTTTTATTTTTATATAAATACATATGTATTTTGAGTTCAACTTGAATCATTATTTTTATGTAACAGAATACTGAAACCATTCATTTCATCATTAAATACTTTTCTGTACAAGGTTAGCTATGTACTTTTTTACTATATACACTATATTCTTATATTTTTAGTTGCTTCTCCATGGTTAAGTTATTTAGCTGGCTTCCTGTAGCCATAATATCATCATCTTTGATACCTTTGTAATGTAAGTTTATAAGTAGAATTAGAAGTGTGATATTTTTATTCCTTCCTCTCCTTTGAAGACAGATCTATATTAAATGTTTCCTTTTAACTCCTGTACATACAATTTGGAAAAATTTTATTTCCCTCTCTGAAATGTTCTCTAGTGACTAATTAACTAATTGAGGTTGGTTAGCCTTTGTCATTTCCTAACTGAGTAAAACCTATTAACAAGTAGATACTCGGATATTAACAGATTTTGTTTTGGTTGGTTGTAGTTCTTGAACTCAGGGCCTGGGCTGTGTTCCTGAGCTCTTTTACTCAAGGCTAGTGCTCTACCACTTAGAGCCACAGCTCCACTTCCAGTATTTTTTGAGTGGTGAATTGGAGATAAGAGTCCCATGGGGACTTTTAAGCCCTCCTGGCTTCAAACTGTGATCCTTAGATCGCTGCCTCTTGAGTAACTAGGATTATAGGGGTTAGCCATTTTGCCAGGCTTAACAGATGTCTTTAGAGATTCTATATATAATAACATACATGTTTGTATATGTATGTATATAGGTGTACATAGAACTGTATATATATGTATGTGTTATCTTTCATAATATTTTAGTGGTTTTGTCAGATACCTCAGTGAACATAATTTGTGAACTGTAGAAATTATACCACATCTTATTAAATTATATTAAATCTATGATTATCAGAGTTTGAATTTGGAACTAAAACATGACATTGTGGTTGTTTGAATCTAGCAAAAACAATAAGACCTTTTAAAAAGTCATTTTTAATGTATAAGTCAATAGTGAAATGTGTACATCTTAAGCCAACAGAAGAAAGTTTTTTTTGATTTTTTTGAATTTAACAATGAAAGTTATTTTGTAAGTTGTGTGTGTGAGTGTCTGTGGGTGAACCAGTTGTTTTTCTTTTTGTTCTTTATTGGTCTTGGAGCTTGAACTCAGTGCCTGGGTACAGTCTCTGAGCTTTTTCTGCTCAGAGTTAGCACTCTATCTCTTTGAGCCACAGTACCACTTCCAGTTTTCTGGTAGTTAATTGGAGATAAGAGTCTCATGGACTTTCTTGCCCAGGCTGCCTTAAAACCACAATTCTCAATTTCAGCCTCCTGAGTAGCTAGGATTACAGGCGTGAGTAGTGCCTGGCTCAACATTTGTCCTAACCTCTTCCTTGGTTGCTACAAGGAGGAGGGCATCGTTGTGCATGTGGTTTGTTTTATTAGAGTGCATTAGTTGGCTTTCATGAGTGGAGATAACCAGTTTTCGTTACCAAATTAGAACACACATGTGTTATAGTCCTCTTTCCAGGTCTTGGGTGGGAACATCAGGGACCAAAGTCCTCATTTTACCCCAACCACCTCACTTTGCTTTTTTTTCATTGTCATCATCTCCCTTTGATCCCCCCCTTTCCCTATTTCTTTGTATCCTGACCCAGAGAAGGCCAAGGCTGACCTAGACAGGCCAGCTCTAGGCAAATGTGGACTGAATAACTATTGATTTTCAGACTTGCTCATGATCTGGCTCTTTTTCTGTGACTATAGAAGAGTTACTCAATTGAAGTCTAATTAAAGACACCTGGATTTAGGGGTTTGGAGTTGGGCACAGGAGTCAAAAAAACTATTAGGATGTTTTAAGAACTATAACCTAACTCAGCTATGGCAGTCCATAACATAGCCTTTCTGTCCTGGTGCAGTCTGGCAGTTCTCAGATCCGCTTATAAGAGAGGGTGTCTTGCCTCACCTCCCTTAGCTGGCACATTTGTTTCCCGCAGTGGCTGCATCATCATGACTGAGCACTTCAGACTTCTTGGATACTCAGACCAAATGTTGTTTGAATACTGTCTTAATGATGCATTGATTTTTAATAATTATTGTTCAAGTAATTCTTGCTTATCAGAGAAAATTGATAAAAGCAAACAAAGCTGGAATAAGAACCACACGGATCCCTCACTGTGGGCAGCATGCTATTCTCACAAGATGGCTGTGGTTCTTTGCCTCTGGCAAAGCGTATAGTAGAGCCAGCAGGCCAGCAGGCCTGTTCCCACACAGGGGTGGGGTTTCAGGTCTGCAGCAGCTCTTCTTTCTGCTGCATTTAGTTTAGAGGGTGAGAACAGGCCAGGATAGCAAGGGGCATTTGGTCATCTGAGTAGCGCTTAATGAAAATACCTGAATACTGTATGGTAAGCCCAACTGTAAACAAAGTTAGAAGATCAGGTACAGACTCAAAAGAAGCAGAAAAGGTGAAATAGAGAGCAGCACATTGTGTGCTCATTGTTGGCTAACTTGGCCAGAGCAAACCATGTGAAATGTGAAAAACCCATTAATTTCTTATTGAAACTGTGTCATCCTTTTTGTTTCATTTGCTTTCGTTTATTAAACTTAACTGTATTCCGTTCCCTGAATTAGGTCGGATTTACCTATAGACTGTGAAGTTAAACTCATTATGTGAGCCGTAAAATTTGAACTGAGTAATTCTTTGCACTGTACTAATTTCTTAAAAGGGCACTTTTAGCTCACAGTCTTCTTCTTAGCCTACAGTAAAGGCTGAGCTTCACTTTAGGGTATACTGTACTTGAATCTCTGAGACCTTATGTCCACTCTGATTGCCTACACTAGCTTTCCTAATAACCCATACCTGCCACTATTCTTGCTTAGCTTCCCTTACTATTTGGACACAGTAGAGAATTCTGGCAGTGACTTCTAAGACTCTAGACTCAGCCCTGCTCAACTGCCTCCTTCCTATCCATCTCATCCATTTATTTCAATTTGACATTGAACTTCCCTCTCATCCTGGAATTTGTCAGCATATTCCCATCTGTAGCACTTTGTCTAGGCTGTATTTTGTCCCCAACTGCCTCCACAGATTGTGTTTATTGCTTTTATGCTTCAGGTCTCAGCCTGATAATTTTGCACTGGATTCTGTTTCTATTATCCATTGTTTCCTTAACAAATCACTTCAAAGCTTTGTGGCTTAACACAGCTAAATGTTTCTCTGTCTTTAATTCTGTGTGTTCTCAGAAGTTACCTGGTCCTCGCATGGAGTCTGCCCTTCAGGTGCAGCCATTGGTGGATGTTTCATCGTTTTCCTAACACCTTATTGTTCTTACCTTCTCATTCTCTCTCCATGTCCCATTTCCTCTCTACAGGTAGTTTGCCAATTTGGAACTTGGTGGTCTCAGGGTGATCACATATAGTGCCTGGCTTCCAAAAGGCAGGAAATAGAGGTCTTCAAACAAGACTGACAGGCGCTGTGTCCTCTGCCATGTCCTGTGAGTCATGGCAGCCACTGCCCAAATTCAGAGGAGCATGTGTTTGGAGGGATAGACCCTGTCTCTTACTGTAGGAACGGCAGTATCACATTGCAGAAGAGCAGATGTGGTGGGAAGTACTGCATGACCATTTTTGAATACTGCCTAGCCTCCTAGTAGACAGCAGCCTTCATGAAGTCGGAGACTACACCAGCAATGTATTAGCATATAGTATGTACTGGTAATTTAATTTTGAGCAAATAAATTACTGGGGAAAAGTCTTAGACAAATATGGCATGGAGTCAGGAATCCTGTGTAGTCAGCTGAATGTCTTGCCTTCTTTTTGATAAAGCTCTATTATTCTCTGCTTACCCCATCCCCATATCTGTGTTTGTGTCGTACTCAGCTGAGCAACTATATTATTGTTATTGTCTCCTTTGTCTGTTTTCCCAAAATAAAATTTCTTGAAGGCATATACTTCAGGATACTTCATTCAATGTTGGACTGTCTAGTGAGGTAGTTAAGATCATAAGCCAGTGCCAGCTGTTACTAGTTCACATCTGTACTCCTAGCTACTCAGGAGGCTCAGATCTGAGGATTACGATTCAATGCTAGCCCAGGCAGGAAAAGTCTGTGTGACTGTTTATCTCTAGTTAACTATGGGAAAACACAGAAGTAGATCTTTTGCCTTGGGCAAAAGAATCTCTTAGTTCGAACTCCAGAACTAGCGCGCGCGCACACACACAGAGAGACATAGACACACACAGACACAGACACACACAGACACACACACACACACACCAGGAGCAGGATCACAAGTCAGACATAGGTTGAAATCCCAGCTCTGTTTCCTTCTAGGGCAAGAGAATCTCTTATTTCAAACCCCAGAACTAGCACACACAGACACACAGACACACACACACAGACACACAGACACACAGACACACACACACACAGACACACAGACACACACACACACACACACACACACACACACACACACACACACACACACACACACACACACACACACACACACACACACACACACACACACACACACACACACACACACACACACACACACCAGGAGCAGGCTCACAAGTCAAACGTAGGTTGAAATCCCAGCTCTTGTTTCCTTCTAAGAGGGAATTTGGGTAAGTGAGTAAATTCTCATACTCATTTTCCCTGATACTGTGTTGAGTGTATTAGTAGAAAAGACTCCTTAGGGTTGTTATGAGTATTAAATGACATCATAAAACACATAAATCTCCTAGTAATTTTATTATTTGTTGAAATTCAAATATGAATATATTGGTAAATAAACATTTCCAGCTCCCAAATAATCCCTACAAAGGATATTCTAGCCTATATTTGTTATTGGCAAAATTGGAGTTTCAATTTCCAAAGACATTATCTTTTTCGTAAACCCTATTTTAAAAACTATCATCTTGTCCCTTCCATTTCATCTTTTTCCATGCCACAGAAAAACAGTGGAGTGGCTTTTTTCTCCCTTCACCTGTCAAAGTTATTCTCTCTAGAGCTTAACCAGGTATGTTATACACTTTGACTAACCTTTGCATTTGGTAAGAGAAATTGTGAGAAAATGAATAACTTCTATTCTTTAATTTTCATAATTTATTTGATTTTAAGAGTTGTTTTTGAATATAAGATATTCTGTGTAGTAGAGTAAAAACTTATATTTGAATGTGTAATTACTATATAGTTAAATGTACTTAAACTATCAACCCTAAGAGGTAAGAGAGAAAAGCATAGTTGTGGAGAATGTCTAGAAATTCTACAAATAACTTTGTAAGCCAGAGGTTACCAATTACTAAGAAAGGTCCTGGTTTTTAAGTTTGTGTCAGCATGGAAGTTACCTTTCTCAGTTCTCCCAAACAAATTAAACATCCTGCTTGTTAGACTTCTGATTGGTATCTAAATGTCCTAGTAGACTAGATATAATATACTACTTTTTTTTTTTTTTTTGGTCAGTCTTGGGTCTTGAACTCAGGGCCTGGGCGCTTTCCCTCAGCTTTTCAGCTCAAGGTGAGCACTCTACCATTTGAGCTACAGCACCACTTCCGGCTTTTTTTTGTTTATGTGGTGCTGAGGAATCGAACCCAGGGCCTTGTGTATGCAAGACAAGAACTCTACCACTGAGTCACCTTCCCAGCCCCTAGATATAATATATTTCTATCCCCAGGGAGAGCTAGTTGAGGATTTAAGTGAAAAAGGCAGCTTTCTGACACCTCTTTTAGTTTGTAAGCAGTAAAATGTGTTTTTCCTGTATCCCTTGGATGCTGGCTGCAAGCATTTCCTCCCTCACCATCTACATACAGTGTCTATCCCTTTTGTCACTTTCATACTTGCTTTCACTGGGGCTGGAGAGTGTCAGGTCACCAACATTTTAACATTTGTGCCCAGAGATCAGAGTACTTGATCTAAAAGGAGAACAGGAATCAGTTTTTG
The DNA here is from genome assembly GCF_019054845.1 of Dipodomys spectabilis. Classification (NCBI taxonomy): domain Eukaryota; kingdom Metazoa; phylum Chordata; class Mammalia; order Rodentia; family Heteromyidae; genus Dipodomys; species Dipodomys spectabilis. Next base: position 28,257,854 of record NW_024870731.1, on the reverse strand, counting down.
CCACATAGAAATCAATAGTGACAAACTTCAGTGCTATTTCATCTTACCAGATGCCATCTTGATAGCGTGACTGCTTTCCACGTTAGTAATGGCAGAACATCAGATTACACTTCCCTCACAAGAGAGAGATATAAACCAAGAAGTTTATTTTTACTGCCTCTAAAGCTACAAAGTCAGTTAGATACATTGAGGCAGTCAGACATGATCTAATCAGTATTCTAGAAATTTCCTCATTTTACCTGGTACCTTAATGCCAATTTTATGAAGTTTGCTTTTAAAAATCAGAGTATTTAAGCAAAGATACTACCTAAGCACAGTGCTTTACTAAGAGTGCGGATTTCTGAGAAAATAAACTGAAGATGGGTTAGGCTCAATCTGTACTTTCACTCTGATTGTAATTAGCCATTACACTGCTGTTTCTCAGTGTTGAGCATAGCCAGGAACCTCCCAGAGGGCTTGGCATGATACAGATTGCTAGGTGCTATTCCAGATAATTTTCTTTGTGCTAAGAAGACAGAATAAAATAGGAGTAGATACAGTAGCTAAAGCCCCAAAGCAGGATTACATATGCATGGATTTAACTAGGGAAATCCCTTTATGTACAATGTGGAAAAAGCTAGGAGAAGCTGATTGTGAGACATAGCTAGCCTTGAGAAAAGCAGAGAGAGAAGCAGGTATGGAGGGAGGTGTTCTAAACTGGCCTACAGGCTGAAAAAGTTGGGCAAGCTGTTGGAGGTCCTTGAGCCAAAGTCAGTGGATAAAACGTTCTGTGCCTACTTCTTTCCTAGTATCCCTCTCTGTGCAGCTCAAGAGATGTGTAGCCTCAATGTAGCCTGTCAGGCTTGCTGGTAGCTCAGGATGGAGTTGTCTTCTCATGGCCTTATCAAGAGCCAGATGTTCCTGCAGGTGGAGTCACCAGGGAGGGCTGCTCTGGCTTCGTGATATATGAGCTAAAACCTCAGGTATTTAAAGGTGATCTTTACAGGGAATTAAAAGCCTTCGTGATCTAGGGCTAAGGGGAAATTATAGGCAACTGGGGAACTGCAAAGTCAGGAGGCAGGCAACAGGACAGAAAGTGAGGAGAATGGAAGAAGGTCTCAGTTAAGCTCAGGCAATTCAGTAAGGGGCTGGCAGGCCAAAGGAAGACGGATGAATTTTATTCTAAATAAAAGAAGCTTCAGAAAAGCGTTCAGCTTTTGTATTATAGGAACAGTCATTGGAAACTAGTTGGTATTACTTTAGGTATCCCTAAATTAAATCTCTTAAATCACCTGCATTTTCACCAAGCCTCTGAGATATTGATGATATGGTACATCCTCTGACGAAACCAACCCCAGATGTCCTATTTCCTTTTCCCAGGATATTTCCGACAGTTGTTTTGTTGAATTCTTTTTCCCATATGCCCTGTTTACTCTTACTTATCATATAACCCATGTCCATATGCTGTGCCTTCCTTGGTTTTTCGGCACTGTACTCTGAGTATAGCTTCCTAGATCTGTACCATTATATCTTAACCATTTGAAAGACTAATCAGGCTCATATTTCCCCTATATATTGTTCCAGAAATCAAATGCAACCTGGTTTCTAAGGGTAAGACTAAAACACAGGTTATTGTACAGAACTATTTAGAGAAGATCAAATGCATGGGGCTATTTTTATTAATATAAAAATAACTGCTGTGGCAGGTCCTGAAACACCCTCTCCCCCCCAGAAACCCAGCCTCTAAGAAAGTGAAATAAAAGTTTGGATTGGATGGAAGGAGTGATTCAGATGCCTACTTCATCCCTAAGCACTGTGCTATACTGTGAGGAAGGTCATTGTGATGACCTTTGTGTACTGCCTTTTCATTGAGTTTTTAGCGAATGTGTATTCCATCTTTGACATGATGGTTAACATTTTTAAGTATGTCTTATGGAAGTTGGGATTTTCCTCATTTCAAGGGACACTCGACAGAAGCACTACTACCGAGGAATGTGTGTTTTAAAGTTGCAGACCCAGGAAGACTTCTCTCCTTCTTAAGAACCATGTGTCTCATGTTCTTGGGCACAGGCAAGCTCTCACTGCCCAGGCAGGGCTGGCACTCTTGCTGTAAGTAACACACTGATTGCCTGTCAGTCAGAGCATTCAAGAATCAGGAACTTCAGCAATTGATGCTTGACAGAATAATTAGAAAAGTGTCACTTGCAGTAACCATCCAAGCACTCTGAAAAGAGATGGGCTGGGGCCTGGTCTCTGCTGTCTAAATCTTGAGTTTAAATGATCAAGAAGACAAAACATAGTGTGTTGCAGAAGAAAATTGCCTCAAACACAGAGGAAAGGATGGCCTTCCAACTCTAAACAATGATACCCATTGGACTAAAACATATGCTTTCTTGCTCCCTGCCCCTGATGTTTTAATTCCCTGGAATTATTTCACTGTCTCTACGTTACCTTGGGATGATATTTACAACTTGGTCTTTGACCTGTACTGATTCATTTTTCAATCTGGAACCCTAGCAGGACAAAGGAGGTCTGATAAACCAATTAATTGGTTTGTAAGGAGAGATGTTTGAGCACTTAACTTTATTTCACAGGAAAAATAAATTAGGGATTATGAACATTTATAACAAGGTGTGTGTTTGAAAGAAAGCTTTATCCTATTCTACATCTTTTGTCATAGATTGTTCCCTTTTGAAAGATAAACTTTGGAAAGAATGCTTCTCTTTCTGTGTTACACATGTGGGACAATCTGAGAAATGCTGTCCTTCTTTGATCAGGTTGGCAAGAGTAATGATTAACTAAAAAGTCAACATGGAAACTCCTGTGTGTTAACTATAATTACAACTGTTTCTCTTTGTTAAAATAATTTCACTTTTAAAAGTCAGAAAATTTCCAGTGGTGTTTAACCAGTTTGTTCTGTAGATACTTTCAGAGAGCGTTGATAGTTCATTTATCCTGTATTTGTCTTTAATTAAAACAGTCAGAATAGCAAAATCCCAGCCTCATCTCTCAGACTGTCCTGTTAGGCTGCTTTGTGTATGCTGAGTCTCAGTTGTGGCTCACAAACTGATGTTGTCCCCTTTCCACACACTACATCTTAAACTCCTGAAACAGAGATTAGGACATGAGTCATTTAACCCCTTTGCTAGCATAGACTCTACCTTTTATTCCAGAGACCCTTGTCCCAGAATGTTCTCCCTCTTCTCCTACTGTGCCTGCTTCAGAACAGTCTCTGGAAATATCTTGAGGCTCAAGAATCTGGAAGGGATCTATCAGATCACTGGATCTCAAATGAGGGCCATGTTTCTCTTCAAGGGACATTTCGCAGTATCTGGAGACCTGTTTGGGTGTCACTTTGCCGGGGGGGGGGGGGGGGGGGTTCCTATAGCATTTGGGGAAGAAGGCGTGGATGCTGTTAAACAGAACATAGGACATCTCATCACACCAAGAAATTATCTTGCCTGGGGCTGGGAAGGTGGCTCAGTGGTAGAGCACTTGCCTTGCGTGCATGAGGCCCTGGGTTCGATTCCTCAGCACCACATAAGCAAAAAAAAAGCTGGAAGTGGTGCTGTGGCTCAAGTGGTAGAGCGCTAGCCTTGAGCTGAAGAGCTGCGGGACAGTGCCCAGGCCCAGAGTTCAGGCCCCACGACCGGACCCACCCCTCCCCCCCCAAAAAAAAGGGAAAAAAAAAAGAAATTATCTTGCCTAAAGTGACAGTGGTACAAAGAAGTATGAAAACCTTCCTAGAAATAAGATCATTTTTCAGATTGACCTCTGACTTCCTAGTACTTGATACATATTACGTGATAAAAAAAATTCTAATGAGTGTACAAGCATTCTTCCAAATGCTACCTTACTTTGTGTTTCTCGTGTTGCAGTTATGTGGAATCTAAGTACATTTTACATTTTTACTTGCCAGAATTCCAGAGTTAAATATATAATCTACACTTAAAATCTGAAGCAGATTTATAGAGTTGGCGGAAGAAAATGAAAAATGAATTAACTTTAATGCATTGTTAATGTTAGTCCTGTGTGTCCTGTTTCGATTGTTAAACTTATGCAGTGTCAATAAGTTGTTAATGGTCATAATTTAGCTTCCGTCATCTTGATTCTTGGGAGAGAAACATAAAAAGACATTGTCATAAAAAGCATTAAAGAAAAGGCGGTTTCTTTGTCATAGAATTTTAAGTTTTGTGTGTGTGTGTGTGTGTATACATATATGGCATTTTCTCAACAGTATAGGTACTTACATGGTCAATGTACTATATCAGAGAACATTCTATGGACTTGGCAAAGTGAACCAAAGTCCAGGTTGTCCAGTACATGGCATAAAGTGTCCTTCTCTTCCTTTTCCTCCCAAGAGCTGAAATTACAGATCTATCTATCTACCTACCTATCTACCTATCTATCACCACTTGAGCCCCAGCTCCACTTCTGGCTTTTTGGTGGTTTGTTGGTGATAAGATTCTCAAGAACTTTCACTGCCTGGGATGGCTTTGAACCATGATCCTCAGATCTCATTCAGACTCTTGAGTAGCTAGGATTGCAGTCATGAGCTACTGGCACTGGGCTATTATCATCACTTTTCCTCTTATATGAAAACCAAATTAGAATTTGTACTTTGAAGTTCTTCACATATAAGGAATTAGTACCATTGTTTTTAGCTATGCTTCGACCACTGGAAATAACAAGACTTCAATCAGGAGTGGTTTACTACTGAGACATTAATTTGGTGTATGGAATTTCCAACATCAGTTCTTTACCTCTTTCTTAGTAACAGACTCTCAACCGAATACCATCCTGTGATAATTTTCAACTTCCCTTTTGAGATAAATGGAATCATATAACTGCCTTCTGGCCAATGATAGGCAAACAAAAGTATGGTGTAGACAGGCCGTTTTTAAGAAGCAGAAGCAGTTGAGAATGGGGCTATTCTACCTTGTTTTTCTTTCTTTCCCTGATATTCTTGTAGCTAGGAATACCTTTCTAGTCAAAGGAGCTATAGCTGCTTTCTTAACCTAAGAAATGATATTAGGATGGTGAACTTTTGGAACAGAAGAGAAAGATCAAACTGGTCTGAATTCCTGATTAAGTTCAGGGAATGTCATACCAGTCTTGGCCTATTCAAATAATCTCCTTTAGTTGAGAAAGTAAGTTCTTGTATTTTTAAGTCTATGTTTCTTTGTTCCTAGCATCCAAACATTGGCTTGCTTTCCTCTCATTTACCAATATTTTTGACTATTTTTATTATCCTGCGTAGTTGTATAATGGAGTTACCATTCACTGAAGCAGTTTATGGGTACAGTGCATCTTGATGAATGTCACCCCTTTCCATATTTTCACCCACCTCTCCCAACCCACCACTTCCCTTATCTTAATTTTAGGTATTTATTTTGTTAGACTTTTTTTTAAAGAATCATATGACATATATTCATATATATGTGTGTGTGTGTGTGTGTGTGTGTGTGTGTGTGTATATATATATATATATATATATATACATACTCTGTAGAGTCTTCACTTCTGTAGAGTTGTACACTTCATTCAGTTATTTCATTTATAATTCCTTGCTTACCACCAGTTTTCCACATCTAACTACCACCATGCAACCTGTTGCTCTGTGTCTGGCTTAATATAATTTTTTCCAAGTTTTCCATTTCCTTTTGAATAGTACAATATCATTCCTTCTGATGGATGAGTGTAATTCCATTGTGTATATATGCCACATTTCTTGATTCATTCATCCATTGAGGGGCATCTGCTTGATTTTATATCTCAGCTTTGATTAATGCTTTAGTAAACATGTTGGTGCTGGTAGCTTTAGTATGGCTTTGTTTGTGTTCTATTAGAAAAATGCCAGGGGTGGAATCACTAAGTCATAAGGTAGTTAATATGTTTATTTTTTTGAAGAACCTCCATACTGCTTTCCAAAGTAGTTGAGCAAGCTTACATTCCACCACAGTAGTAATAGAATTCTTTTTTGACTACATCCACACCAGCATCTATTATTGCTAATTTTCCTGGGATTAGCCATTCTAACTAGAGTGAGATGGAATATCATTGTTGTTTTGATTTGCATTTCCTTTATGGCCAAAGAAGTTGAACATTTCTATTGGCCATTTTTACTTCTACTGAGAATTCTCTCTTTACGTCATAAGCCCATTTATTAATTGATTTGTTGTTTCTGTGTTGAGAGGGGTCTATTAACTTTGATTCTAACAAAAATAAACAACTTGACTCAAATTTAAATTTAAACCTTGAGCAAATCAGTAAGCAAAAACACTTCATAAGAAATGCAAAGGCACAGACATATGTATGTGTTTGTGTGTGTGTGTGTGTGTGTGTGTGTGTGTGTGTGTGTGTGTGTGTGTGTGTGTGTACATACATATCAATATATACTTTGTTGTTGTTGTTGGTGGTCATGGAGCCTGAGCTCTGGGCCTGGGAGCTTTCCCTCAGCTCTTCAGCTCAATGCTAGCACTCTACCACTTGAGCCACAGCACCACTTCCGGATTTTTTCTTTTTGCTTATGTGGTGCTGATGAGGAATCAAATCCAGGGCCTCATGCATGCAAGGCAAGCACTCTACCACTGAGCCACCTTCTCAGCCTCTGGTATGTATTTTAGACTATCAATTTGAAGATGCAGTATTCTTAGAGACAGGAGTGATTGGCCAGAAATTCGGCTTCCTGTCTCCATACTAGTTCTCCTAGTCCAGTTGCTCATTCTGTGGTTGATACTAGTTTAGTGTCCAAACAAATGCATGGGGCATCTTCTGTTGTTCTGAGAGATGTTTTTCTAAAAGTGATACCAGTATTTCCTCAAAGATGTTGCCCTGTTTGTTTGTTTGTTTTTTTTAACAGATAGTGGCAGCTTAACTCTGTTTGGGTTTTCATATACATTAAGTAGAGAAAGGCCATAGAGAATATGTTTTCATTCCAGAGAACAAAGTATGCTAAACACTTTTCCATCTACTTAGTCATACTTTTTCAAGCAGGCCATGTAAGCTTAAATGGGAAAAATAAAGGGGAGAAAAAAAACCTGTAAAATTTAACAATAAATTCATATTATAACATGGACACATAAAACAGCTGCCCTTTGAGTGGTTCACTGGTCAAGATCAGAAGGAGGCTGAATGAAGACTTTTTGCATAATTAACCTTCTGTGTGAATAAATTAGAATAGATTTGATTTGATTGACCACATAACAATTTAAATCTTTTCTTTAGGAAGCCTTTTATGCTGGGTCTCAAAGGTTATTAACTATGTGTTGTTTTTGTAGGAAGACTTTTCTAAACACAATTAGCACACTAAATAGAAGATGACAATATTTGCATGTGCTATTTTTTTGTTAATTGAAGAGCTCAGAGGACTGTATGACATACAACTCAGTATGTATTTAGTCCTCCCTTACTAACAATAAGGTGTTCCTGTGCTCCTGATTACCTGATTTGAAATGGGACATTTCAGGATGTGCCTTTTGCCTTCTGACCACAGCTATATAGCAGGCATATATCAGGGTTTGTGTGTGTGTGTGTGTGTGTGTGTGTGTGTGTGTGTGTGTGTGTGTGTGTATTGAGGCTTAGAGAGAGGGAGAGCCTCACTGCTATGCTGAAGACTGTGAGGAAACAATTGGCTTATGATAGAAGTATTTTATATACATGCATGAAAAAAAGCAAATACCACAATTTTTACTCATGTGGAAATTAGGCCAAAAACATATAGATGATATATATGCAGATTTTGCATATATTAACATATATATGTATATACATACCTATGTGTATGTGCAAATATGCACATACAGAACATGATTCTTATTATGGGCTGTTCAGGAGATAAGGAAAAGGGAAGGAAAAAAAAAGATTTAGGGTGAATAATTTCTACTTTGCATCCTTAGGTAAATGGCATAAGGAATCTCAATGAAAGGTGTTGATCAGAGGTGGTTGGAAGGAGTGAGGGAAGAGGAAGCAAGAATATGATAAAAGTATATTAGAAATACCATGGTGAAACTTCTTGGTTCAATTGACATACATTTTAAAAAAAGAAAAATGAATGAATTAATGACAAAATAAATTAAGCTCTGCTGTGAGTTAGGCACCAGTGGAAGGAGAGAAGGCTGACAGAGTGAATGAAGATGAATATGATCATATAGTATGCACGTATGAAAATATAGCAATGAAACTTACTCATTATTTTGGATAGGGGGTCAGATAAAGAAGAGTGATAGATTGTATGTAGTATATATGCATGTGAGATAAGAAAGTAATACAAGGGTAAATTTTGATAAGAGTATATTATATGCACATACAAAAATATAATGACCCTTCTTTGTACAATTAATACACATTAACAGAAAAAACAACACAGGTACAAACTACTCATTAAGTAGTCTTGGAATTTTAGAGCTGAGAAGAATCATAGTTACTTGGTAGATTGGCTCACTTTCTTTAGAGGGCTGAAGGCACAACCTATTAATAGTAAATACCCTGCCTTGGGTCAGAATAAACTGTTGCTAATTTGTATTGGATCGTGTACAGAATAGTTATTACACAGTGCAGCCCTGTCTCATATTTGCCCATTTATATTCCTCTTTCTTTTTTTATTTTTCAGTTTACAGATTTAATGTAATTTTTTATATTGTGAAAATACTGTAGAGAAGGGTTACAATTACATGAGCAAGGTAATGAGTACATTTCTTATCCAGCATTGTTGCCTCCTCCTTTGTTTCCCCTTCCCATCTCTTCCCATCCTTTCCCATCACCCTCACCACCACTACCACCACCACCCCTCTCCCCCCTGCCACACGCCAAAGTTGTAAAGTTCGTTTTTAACATAACGTTTTGAACATCTCATTGTTGCAAACGTCTTGAACATCTCATTGTTGCAATGGGCCCAACTATATCCCTATTTAAACAATTTGTTTTTTCCCTTCCCCTCCACAAATTATACCAACATCAAATACAGTGAAAACAGGGATGGCGGAGGGACATACAAAGCAACAAAGACATATCTTATAAATATGTTAGAAATAATAGCAAGAATAAAGTTGCAGAGCTTCTGCATGGCAAACGACATAGCTAGCAAGATCAATAGAAAGCCCACGGATTGGGAGAAGATCTTTACTAGCCAAACAACGGACAAGAGGCTCATATCTAAAATATACTTGGAACTCAAAAAATTAAATCCCCCAACAACAAATCCTCAAAGAAACAACTGCCCAATAAATAAGTGGGCTAAAGACTTAAAGAGAAACTTCTCTGAAGAAGAAAGAAGGATGGCCAATAGACACATGAAGAAATGCTCAACATCCCTAGCCATAAAAGAAATGCAAATCAAAGCAACATTGAGATACCACCTCACTCCAGTTAGAATGGCAAAAATCAAGAACTCTAACAACAACAGATGCTGGAGGGGATGTGGACAGAAGGGAACCTTACTTCATTGTTGGTGGGAATGTAAACTTGTTCAACCACTTTGGAAAGCAGTATGGAGGTTCCTCAAAAGACTTCACATAGAGCTCCCCTATGACCCAGCAATCCCACTTTTGGGCATTTACCCAAATGTTTACAAACAAGACCACACTAAAGCTACCAGCACAACTATGTTTATTGCAGCCTTATTTACCATAGCTAAGATATGGAACCAACCCAGATGCCCTTCAGTAGATGAATGGATCAAGAAAATGTGGTATATATACACAATGGAATTCTATGCCTCCATCAGAAAGAATGACATTGCCCCATTTGTTAGGAAATGGAAAAACTTGGAAAAAATTATATTAAGTGAAGTAAGCCAGGCCCAAAGAAACACAGGTCCCATGGTTTCCCTTATTTGCAATATCTAGTATATGTATGAGTCAAGTGGAAAAAGTCAGATAATGTGATGTTAGGAAAATGAACCCTTAGATAGGTATTTCAATGTTTTTTTCTTTCATGCATGTGTTTCTAACGCATTTATAAGATTATTTCTTTGTTGCTTTGTATGTCCCTCCCCCACAGTATAACCCCCGCTTTCAATATATTTGATGTCAGTATAACTTGTGGAGGAGATGGGGAAAAACAAGTCGTTTAAGGATTCAGGTGGACCTGTTACAACAATGAGAAGTACAAATTGTCATGTCAAAAACGAGCTTTACAATGTCGGTGGGGGGGGGAAGGATTGGGGGGAGGTGGGGGGAGGCTGGGAAGGGAGGTGAAGGGTAAACAAAGGAGGAGGCTGCAATGCTTGGTAAGAAATGTATACATTATCCTGCCCATGTAATTGTAACCCCTCTGTACAGTATGTTCACAAATAAAATTAAAAAAAAAAGAAATAATAGCAAGAAAGAAAAACCATTTGAGTCCTTATCTTGGGGTTCATTTCGACTTATATTCCTCTTTCAAAAGACATGTGCCTATTTCTTAGGGTCTTGAGACAGTGAAATGAGCATATGCCTATTAAATACTGTTTTGGTAATTATTTCTTCAAACTACTCTAGAATTTAGTAGTGCTAAGACAGTGCCTATTTTGAAATTAATGCAAGTGTTTTAGAAGGTGGAATGAAATAAAGGATGGGGTGAATTTGATCAGAGTACATTATATATGTGTGGAAATGTCAAAATAAGACTTCTCTTTGAACAACTAATATATTCTAATAAAATTGTAAGATGAAGGGGGGAAAGTAGAGGAGGAGAAAAGAAACACAAAAAATCCTTCGTTCATTCTTTTATTCTTTCGTTCTTTAATAATTGGTTGTGGTGGTGGTGGTGGTCGTAGGGCTTGGATGCTGTCCCTGAGCTCTTTTGCTCAAAGCTAATGTTCTACCACTTTGAGCCATAGTGCTATGTCCAGTTTTCTGGTGGTGAAGTGGACATAAGAGTCTCACAGGGACTTTTCTGTCAGGCTGGCTTTGAACCACTATCCTTAGATCTCAGTCTCTTGGGTAGCTAGGATTATAAGCATGAGCCACCAGCACCCAGCAACAATTCTTATTTTCTTATAATTTATCAGTCTGTGCTGGGATCCCTGGGCAATTTTGTCCCCTGTCTTTGTTCACCAGTGCTACTACTACTGAATTAAGCAAGCATGCTGACTGAAGACTGGACTCCTTCCTCATATTACAAGCTCCCTCCTTTTCTGTGTGACCTCCTTTTGTGTGTGCCTTCTCGACCATTGAAGAAGAGTAACTAGATCTCTTACTTAGAACCCAAGCTTTCCCAGAGACCAAAAGCAGAGCACCAGGAATTAAGGCAGTGACCAGAAACAAATGGGTACAGCATTTCTTCTGCTACATTCTAGGGGCTAAATAGCAACAATTGAAGAGAGGGATTTAAGGACATTCATAAATTTATGATTCAGCCTTGAGAGGCTAAGATTTGGGCATCATGGTTCAATGCCGGCCTGGGGTAGAAAAGTCCCCATCAGACTCTTCAAACCACTGAAAAACTGAAAGTGAAGCTATGCCTCAAACTGGTAGAGTGTTGGCCTTGAGCAAAAAGACTTTTGGAACAACTCTCAGACCCTAGATTCATGACCATGACCGAAAAAAAATTAAAAATAAAGCCAGGCACTGGTGGCTCACACCTGTAATCCTAGCTACTTAGGAGACTGAGATCTGAGGATCATGTTTCAAAACCAGCCCAGGCAGGAAAGTCCACAAGATTCGTATCTCCAATAAACTACCAGAAAACCGTGGCTCAAGTGGTAGAGCATTCGCCTTGAGCTGAAGAGTTGAGGGACAGCATACCTGCCCAGAGTTCAAGCCCTACTATCAACAAAATAAATAAATAAATAAAATAAGTATATGATTCAAATGTTGACTCTACACTAACAGAGTAACTTATGGTAAAGGTCTAGTCATTATTATAGTAGTAGTTGTAGTTGTTGTAGTAGTAGTGGTGTCAGCTGATTTTATTGTCTTACCACTGTTATAAATAGATATGGGTGGTAAATAGGTAACAAGAAATTTCACAGATTAAATAATTTTATTTTTATATCTCTTCATTTTAATAATATCACAATCCATAGTTTTCTTGTCTATCTGCTGAAACAGGCATGTAATGAATTCCCTGATTTAGTAATTCCCCAATAAATCCTCTCGATCTCCATTTCAAGCAGGTCTCAGTTGGGACCAGAGATTTTATGTTTTATGTAAATGTAACAGTGAGAATCATGAAATTAAGTTTGTTCGGGGCTGGGAAGGTGGCTCAGTGGTAGAGCACTTGCCTTGCATGCATGAGGCCCTGGGTTCGATTCATCAACACCACATAAGCAGAAAGAAAAAGCCGGAAGTGGCGCTGTGGCTCAAGTGGTAGAGCGCTAGCCTTGAGCTGAAGAGCTGAGGGACAGCGCCCAGGCCCCAGAGTTCAGGCCCCATGACCAGACCCCCCCCCCCCAAAAAAAAAGAAGAAATTAAGTTTGTTCAATTTTGAAAATAAATTTTTGCACATTCTCCCCATTGAAAATGTTTTATATTCTTAACATCTATCACTTAGAACATAACAGTTTTTGGGATCTGATTTCTCACCTATTACTGGGTATTTTTTTCTGGTGTCGATCTGAAGAGTCACACTGAAGAACAAGGCTCTCTTCTACCACTGAATATCACTGGCCACAGCCATTAACACCATCACAAAATAAAATCAGTAAAAGACATCACTCTTGCAATAAGAGGTCATTAAATTGTTTTGTGGAGAATTACTTTGGAAAAGGTTGGCTTTGATGTGAATTCCATTTCTGATTTTCAGAGTGATGTCTCAAACATTTTTTATAAAATCTATATCTTTCTAATTACTAAAATTACACATTTACAATTTTTGCAGATGATATAAAGGTACAAGGAAGAAAGGGAAAATAACCTGGAATCATTTATCTCTGCATTCATATTTTGGTGTGGATCAATCCAGACTTTTCATCTTGCTATTTTCCCTCAAAATATTTTTTTCTTCTATGGCATGCAAATATATGAATTTGCTTTTAATTGAGTATCTTCACAAAACTCTCAAGTTTAGCTCTTTTGCTTGAGATTCCATAACATATTTATTCTAGTATGCTTTATACTTTGTACTATTTATAGTTTCTCCAAAGATGCTTGAAATTAAAATTTGTTATCAATTTGATTCTTTTCTATGTGCTTACAATTGATTTCATCTTCCTGGTTTCTAATGAAGCCTGAAATTTCCATACATTTGTCTGAGTTGGTTGTGTTTTTTTTTTTCTTGTATCTTTGTACACCATGGACAATACAGAAGCTATCTTCTGGCTACATGTTCTCCCTATCTATCTGTATTAAACTCATTGTAGCATGGCTTGTAAGAGTTTATACTAGGGTTCTGTAATTAAACATCTTGCTAAATAACATTTAAGGAGCATTGATTTTCTCCATACAGTTGTCTGATTTCCATGTGACTTTGCTCATGTTCCTGAGGACTTGGCCTGCACTGTGACCATAAATCCTTGATCTAGTAATAAGTAAATAATAAATAAATCCTTGATTTAGTAAAAAAGGAATAGTGTGGTGCTCTTAGAAATGTACTCGTTATCTTGCCCATGTAATTGTAACTCCTCTCTACGGTATTCTCATAATTAAAAAAAAAAAAAAGAAAAGAAAAACAATGGGAAAAAAAAAAGAAAAGTGAAGCTTGATTCTAGAAGACCCATGCTATTGTTTGTATCTCACTAGCTGGACGAAACCACATATTCCAGGGTGAAAAGGATATTGAAAATCTCACAGAATTGACATGCTTCTCATACTGTATGGCTAAAGAAGAAAGGAGAAATTAACCCCTAGTATCCTAGTAGCCTTATCCTTAAATACCTAGTAATGTCTTTTGAATTGATCATCTTGATGTAAGTCTTATCACTTCCAATGGTGAAATATAACAGCATTGGAAACAGCACCTTAAATTTGAGGAGCACTGGGAACATGCCCCCCCGCATGTTACCAAGGCTGTATGTGGGAGGTACAGCGAGGACCTATGATCTTGTGCTGTTTTAGGTAGGATTGAAACAGTCAGTAGTAGAATAAAGCTGAAAAGAAGGGTAGAAACCTGTATTTGAAAATGTTGATTTCCCTCTCTCCCCCACCTCATTCTCGGTGAAGATCGCTTTCTTATCTTTGTTTTTCTCCACCTTATACCTAGAGCACAGTATAATATAGTGTATTTTAAGTATAGTGATATCCTGGTATTGGGAATTAGAAAGTCAAAATTGTTAAAGTTCGAAAATTTCTGCATTTTGCCTCCCAGTCAAAAATATTTTACATTATATAGTATATAATATATTAAATATATTCGTGTTATATATATGTTACATATGTAAAATATGTATGCAATTTAAAAATACTTTGAGCATTCTATTTTTAAGAGTAGAGAAAAAGTTAAAATCTTTTTTCCATCAATCTGGTTTTGGAAGCAGGCCTTCTTTTTAGACAGGGGATTTAAACCAAATCTGTTAGACAAACACAAAAGATACAGCTATTCATGGCCCAAATCAAAAGTGCTTCCCACAAGTGAAATAGTGTTTCCCCTGGAAGAGGAGGGGCAAGACAATACCTTCTCACCCAGAGGGTGGGTACAGTGGGCCAAGAATTTCTACACTGGCCTTTTGGTCTTAATACCCAAAGCTCAGGAGCAAGCTAGGGATTTTAAATACCTGCTATAATTCAGGGGCAAATGGCCTAATATACATATGGAAATAGAAAACTTAAAATGAATAAATCTTAAGTAAGATAGAGCATAGTGAAATAGATGTATAACCAATGAATACATGGTTTCTAGGGGCAGTACCTTCTTGGAAGCCTCAGGACTGCAGAGACTTCTCTGTAAAGGAATATCAAGTTTCCTATTACCTGAAAATAGTTCCATTGCAAAATTATTTTCCTACTTCCTAATTCATCAAGCAGATAACCAGAAAGGCCAAAAGGTGGGGTAGGCAGTGGAAGGGGGCGAAGGAAAATCTGCCCCACTGAGTAATTTTGCTGTTGTCTGGATGTTTGGGGGCCATTTCCCCCATGCTAATCTCCGTAATAGTGATAGGAAGTGATGTCTTTGGGAGGTCACTAGGTTTGAACATTCATTACAGACAGCCTGAAAATGCCAAGGTCAACCCAAAAGAGGCCTCAGTAGGCATTAAATCTGCTTTGTCTTGACCCTGTACTTCTCAGGATTAACTGTGAAAAATGCATTTCTCATCTTTGTTAGTCACCCAGTTTACAGTATTTTGGTACAGTATTCTCAGTGGACTAAGTTTTCTTTGTTCTTTAAAAAGAAAATACAAGATGTAAACATCATAGTATTGGAAATTCACTGTTGGATTTCTTATCAATCATCTGCAACATAGAGAACTATGCTGAAAATGAAGAGAAACAAAAAAAAAAAAAGAATGATGGATTTTAGGCTTACATTAAGTTCAAGAATTAAAGTAGCTTAAGAACTGAAAGGGGATTAAGGAAGGCCAACTGGAGACCTTAATCTGTGTTTCCCATTGATAAGAAAATGATGTTAGAGGCGTCCTTTACATCATTCTAGATTATCCAACTACAAAATGCAACTGAGTTGATTAGAAGACTCTTATATATACTTATAACATCTGCAAAGTTAATATGGTATTTATGTCTTGTAAACAGAGCTGCTGATTGAACTCTAATTTGTAATAGAACTTAAATTACAAAATGACAATTAGATGAACTTATTTGATGTCACCTCTGCTGTTGAGGAGTGTCTTAGCTTGGACTTAGTCTGTATTTGGGGGAAATTCTGTAAGAATATGATTGGAGGAAGAAATCCGGAAAAGAACACAAGGAGGGAGAGGGGTGAGCTAAGTTGTGTAGATTAGTCAATAGACTATATAAACTTGGATTTCTAATTGAAAATTATCTCATTTTAGTACCTAAGAATGGGACTAATAATAGAAACAGATTTTTAGGTTTTTAAAAGAAGTAATTGCCACCAGGTCCTTAGGCAGTATAGAGCACTCACTTACATAAAAGCAATGCATTAATTACATCAATCTCATTTTCACAAAAACAGACCTAAAAGTAGAAAATATTCAATAAGTATGTACTTAGTATGCAGTCTTTAAAAAGTACTATAATAATTAACTAATATATATTTAGTGTGCAGTCTTTAAAAATAGTATAATGATTTGTACTTTTTTTTGGTTGGTCATGGGGCTTGAACTCTGGGCCTGGGCGCTATACCTCAGCTCTTTAGCTCAAGGCTATTGCTCTACCACTTGAGCCACAGTGCCACTTCCAGTTTTCTGAGTGGTTTATTGGAGATGAGTCTCGCAGACTTTCCTTCCTGGCCTGGCTTTGAGCCACTATCCTCAGATCCTGAGTTGCTAGGATTACAGGCGTGAGCCATGGCACCCAGCATGATTTGTACTTTTTAATCATATATGTTATGTTTGTTTCCCCTTGTTAATATAGAGGAGTAAAGTTTTTATTTTAGGCAACAAAAATTGTAAGAAAAAGTTACAGATGTTCTTGAACTTGCTTGTAGTAGAAGTTATATTTAAGATTTCATGTGTAAGTTACAGTTTAATTATCAGCTTTGGTCATTTTGTGTGAATATCACCTTAATTTTAGAGAATTTTTTATTTTTTTATTTCTTGTTTTCCTTTGTCTCAGGGGACTAATATTTGGAGATTAGTAAGTGAGGCTGGAGAAAATACTTTTTTCAATTCATAAACTATGTCAGGGGTTTGAGAGTAACTAGGTCAGACCAAGAGTTAATTTACCTGGCCTCTAACACAGATACCGACAACTTCTCCTTCCCCTTCCCCTTCCCTTTCCTCACCCCCTTCCCCCTTTCCCCTGCTCCTCCTCTTCCTCCCTTCTTCCTCCTCATCCCTCCTTCTTCCTCCTTCTAACTTCTTCCTTCTTTTTTTTTTGGTAACAATTCATTTACTTGCTCTGGTCCATGGAATTTTCATCCTTTCATTGAAGGGATTTGGCAGTGCCAGTCATTTTAAATATTTAGGATTTTTGGTAAGCAAATTGTTAAACAAGCCAGAGTGTAAGTACTTACACTATGGGAGTTGGTGAACTCTATAGATCAGTGTTCCTCCCACTCCTTCAGTTTATCCACACATCGTAGACTATACTATATTGAAACTGCTTTCAAACTTTACTAGTATGAATCCGAGATTTGTTGCTTCAAAAGTAATGCTGTATCATAGACATTTTGAAAATTTTACCCATCAGCTAAAATTAATTTTATCATATATTGCCCTACAGGGGGGAAAAATAAGTATAATAGGAGGAGGAAGGAAAAGTGTACCTATCAAATTAGTTATTTAGTAGAATATGCTTCCAGTGAGGATTGAGCCAAAGAATTGGAGAGTGCCAGAAAGGCAATGGCTGCTAGGAAAACATAATGCAAAATTGCTGGTCCTACCCTATAAATGTCAAAGGTAATTCCTTGTAAACAGTAAGTATGTGCTAGGCTTTTTTTGCTTCTTTCTTACAACTGTTCTTATGAAAACTGCTTTCATTGTGGTTTAACATCTTAACTGCAAAAGTAGTGATTTCATATTCCACATAACTTTTTAACCTTGAAAGTACTAATGTTTAGTTGAAACTATTGTAAATTAAAATGCAGCTATTATATACCTTGAATATCCTAAGTTATCAGTACAGCACACTGTAGAGAAGTAGTTGTTTTCCTGGGTGATCATGGTATTGTGACTTATTTCCTGGGTCCAGGTTCTCAAGAGGCTAGATATCATACCACATATTCCCAGAAAATGGATCAAAATTCAAACTCTGAAGTAACATTTCTATTGAATGCATACATTTTTACATCATTGTAGCATCTATCTATCTATCTATCTATCTATCTATCTATCTATCTATCTATCTATCTATCTATCTATCTATCTATCTATCTACCTACCTACCTACCTTACCTACCTACCTACCTACCTTACCTACCTACCTACCTACAAGCTAAAGCTCGTCATGGTGGCACATGCTTGTGGTCCTAGTTACTTGAGAGGAATTAATGTAGGACCCTATCTGAAAAGCAGAACTAAAAGCAAAAAGAGATGTGGCTCATGAGCCAGGAACCTTCTCTATGACTTCCTTCTCCCTTCCCCAAACCCCCCCAACATTTATTTATTTATTTTATATATATACAGAGCGATTCCTTTCAGTAACTCTCACTTATTAAATGATTTGAGTGCTCCTCCAAGGAGATGACATTTGTGTTAGGCCTGAACAAGTTAAGATTTGGATACAAGAAGTGTTAAATATATTTAAGCGTAAAAATCTTCAAATGTATTAGAAGAAACATACATGAGCTAAATAAACTTCACTGCAAAATGTGACAGTGTATTGTTGAGGGGTTTTGGTGTACAATTTGACTCTTGACAGCTCTTGACCAACTTTACAGGGTTTTTTTTTCCTATCATATTTTATCTATAAAGTGAGAATAACCTGAAGGCCTTTCTCATAGAGCTATTTTTAGTGTTATATGGAATAAGCAAGTGAAATTATTAGGACAGGTGAAATTCTTAAGTGAAATTCTCCAGTTCTTAGATACTGGAGTAAGCTCTAGACCAAAGCAGTAAATTGGGACCAGAGTGTTTATGCACTTCACACTGAGCTAAAGTTTTTATGCACAGAACTGTAAGTAATGGAGATGGTAAGTGGTTTGTTTAGATTTGCAGTTGTATGTTAACGACTAGTTAGAGATAAGGAGAAAAAATAGCCATGGCCCAGGTCCATTAATAAGCCTTTCTATTTGGGCATCGGAGTTTGGAAATAATTACATCATCTTTCTTTCAGAATAGCATTTGGAGAATTGTGGATTGGGAACTGGTAATTCTTAAGAGAACACTTTGTAGTGGGGGTACTTAGAGTGTGCAGAAACTTTGACTCTGAGGTAGAGGATGGGTAACAGAATGGATGGTGAAGCACATGTTGTCGATGCCAGCTGCTGGAATCAGTGTTCCCTGTTCAGCTCTTCCAACTTCTCTTTAAGCTTAAATTATTTTTACAGTACAATCCTGAAACTTTTTCAAAGGAAAGTTTTATCTTTTCTTTAATTCCTGTTTAGTTCTTGAGAAATCTACATGAAATTTCTTGTTGTTAAAAGAGCTTTAAACTGTTGCTTTGACTCAGCCCCCTATGGCAGAATCTATGTAGGTAAAATTTTATGAAATTGTTATATTCCATTGGAAAAAAATAGCTTCTATACTAATCATATTCATACATTTTTCTCATTATTACTTCCTAAACAGTATAGTAACTTTGTATATAGCAGTTACATCAGGCATCATGTGTAATTTAGAGATGGTTTAAAGCATGCAGGAAAAATATTTAAGTTATATGCATATGCTATGCCATTTTATATCAAATATACTTGAGTTTGAAGGTTTTGGTATCCAAGAGGTTCCATAACCAGTCCCCCATATATAACCAAGAGAGAATTTAATCTAAATGGCAATTTAATTTAATTTAATCTAAATGGCAAGTAGAACTAGGTAAATCTTACCTTATCTCAGATGTGTTTATATACATATACATATGATGCACACACATATATCTTAATTGATTTTTAATAATAAATGGATACATCTCATTTGTGACTTCCTTTTTGTCTAATAACAGATCTTAGAGGTATTTTATGTAAGTATGAGTGAAACTACTTCATTATTTTTCCATGGCTGGATAGCATTTATAAAGTGAATGCCATAGTTATCCCAACTCCTATCTTGGTGAACATTGGGTTATTCATAGTTTCATGTTTTTCTTCTTTTCCTTTTTCTGCCTGCTGTGACCATCATTAGCAACATGTCTCTGTGAGCGTTAGTATGTATTTCTGAGGACCTGTTGGAAGTAAACAAATTACCTTCAGTTTTATGAACTCTGTTCATTAATTACCTTGTTTTCCTGTGGTTGGATACAGAGTTTCACCTTTGTCATAGCTCCTCTTCTCTGTGCACATGGTATTATACTTCTAGTTCTTTCTACTTTCCTACCCCAGGTCCTGAGCACATTCAGACCAGAGGGTTTTTGTAACAAGCTTTTGTCTCCTTCCTGCCACATACTAATTGCTCAATGAATATTGAAAAGATGAAGCTACTAGAATAAAACTGACTCCCACACACTTATGAAATCATAATTTTTATATTCAAACAGTTGCTTTTTATAATGACTTGATAACATGTGCTCTTATTGTTGGGGTTCTCTTTGAAGTGAAATTTGTATTTAATTGCTGTATTTTATGCTACTTCTAGTATTAATACATTTGGGAAATGAGGTAAAAATCCTCAGGCAAGTAAGTAAAATGATTTTTTAAAAAATTAACTCTGTTTTATCGACCCTGAATTTTAGCATGATATCCAATTGAGAGTGATTCCTGCTAGCATCCTCATCTTGAGA
Source organism: Dipodomys spectabilis (assembly GCF_019054845.1). Taxonomy (NCBI): domain Eukaryota; kingdom Metazoa; phylum Chordata; class Mammalia; order Rodentia; family Heteromyidae; genus Dipodomys; species Dipodomys spectabilis. The sequence goes on along the minus strand of NW_024870731.1, from coordinate 28,237,506 downwards.
GTACACATTAAATATATCCAATGAACCAGGCAGTAATCTATTTTCATGAGTTAATTGCCAGTAATGATTGTTTTTTAACCTGTTTCCAAAAAAATAGTAATGTTAAGCCTTTGATTTTAACCAGTGCTTAACTTAAAAATTTACATCTCATTTTAAAATCCATTCATGAATGGAGGTTGCAATTAGTAGATAACCTTTAATAGCTTCTAATTGAAAATGCATATGATGAATATTAATTGTCTGAATTATATTTATACTTGAAGTTTAAATGCCCTTCTGATTACTAATATACTTCAAGTATCTGCCACTGTTTTCCCTTGAAAGACCTGCACATGTGTAGAGACCATATAGACCTAATTTGTTATATGTATGTCTGTTATAATGGATCAGGGATACACTCTTGGTGTGTGTATTTTTGTTTGAATTAGGACTGGGAAATGATTAATTACAGGGCAGTAATTCTTGTCAAGTTGTGAATAAGTATGCTTAGTATTGCTATGGCTGTTTACAAACAAGAAAACCCATATTGCTTGCCAAACGGTTGATTAGAAACTGCATTCAATTCATCACAAAGTCTCTGTAGGAAAGATCTTTATAGTTGTATGGGTTGGCATTTAGTAATTAAATCATTCTAAACATTTTAATTAGACTGAAGGCCACGCAAAACCTTTACTCTCTTGCAGAAAACACTTTCAGATATCTGTGGGCACCAACCTATGGAGCAGTGCTATGGTTTGTATTTTAGAACAGTGTACCTACAACTGCCCTTTTACCCGAAAACCTGCTAGAACAGATTTGAGCACAAGTTTAGTGGGGACCCAAGTTGCACATTTCCACCAGCACCAGGCTCATGAAGCTATTGTTGGCCCTGGTACAAAACTTTGGGGACCACTGTATGGAATTCAGTTATAGTTTGAGGGTAGGCAGTCTTCTAGGTCTCAACTACTGTTTGTTTGTTTGTTTTGATCAAGTAAAACGACTCCCATTCAACCAGTATTTTAGCTCTTTTTTGGCAAGATATAATTGGGAAATGACAAAAGTGTTTTTATATAAGAGTTGGGAGAAGGAGAAGAGGTGAATAGCAACAAGGTTTGTTCTTTTATATTTCTGTCTCCATTGACAGCAGAGGGAGCCAGTACCAAAGTTGTTTGTCTTAGTTGTTTTATGTCTACTCCATCTTTCCTAATAGTAAGTACACTAAAGTGGCTGAGACCTTCAATTCTCCCATTTCTGTCATAATGAGATTACTTTATATCTCAATTGTCTCTCGCTATATCTGCAATTTAGCAACAAAACATTTATTATTACTATTGTTTTAAGGGTAAGAATTCAGGAACAGCTTAGCTGTTTTGTTTTGAGGGCAATTTCTCATGAGGCTGCAGTCAAACTATTGGTTGGACTTCGGTCTCTACAGTGATTTGAAGGTCACACATGTGAATGTTCTTTGCTATGAGCCTATCCATGAAACTATTCATACCAGGACAACAAGGTCACACATAAAATAGCAATCATTGTCTTTTTAAAAATATATTATCAGAAGGGACCAGTAAATAATTATGCTCATTCTATTCGCTGGAAGTGAACCCTTAAGTCCAGTTTCTGAGAGGCAGAAAAATAAGTTCCATCTCTTGAAGGCAATATCAAGGAATTTTTGTACCAACCCTGAAATCACAGTATATTAGCTTCACTGTCCTCATCTATAAATGTGAAAGTCAGATTTATTAGGGCATAGTAATGGTAGATGCTAAGTTACTGTGGTGAAGATCGTAATCTTTCATCAGGATAATCACTATCCCTTAACTTTACACTTACCTAAGTTTTCTCATTCATGACACTTCCTACCAAAAATTTTAATTTATAAAACTGTTACATATCATTTGCACATATTTTTTAAATGAAGGAAATATTGCCTGATAATAAGTCTAGACTATATATATCTAAAACAAGTTATAGAGGGATAGAATAATGATTAGCTATTGTATAGGATTCAGCAACTATCAAGAATAAGACTCATCCCTATATACAGTATATGTCCATAATACATAAAGACAGTGACTCTTACCGGTTTCTTTAAAATGTTACTAGACATTTAGTCTTGTAATTCTTCTCTGAGATGAATTAAAAAAAAATAAGGCCAGCATTTCTGACGTACAGTGTAGTATTTATGGTCCACTGCCTGTAAGAAGTCCCCTAATAACTCATCACCATGTTTTGATTTCATAGCTCTTGTGTGCTCTCACTCTCTAGCTGTGGGCTGGATCTAGTGCCTTACTTCTAGGAAGTAATGCCATAGCTTGAGTTCTAGGCCACAGCCTCAACCCTAGGAGTCCCATATGTCAGGTACAGTCACTTGCCCAATATGTCAAATAAAGAGATGAATTGAGTACTTGTGCAGGACACAGCAAGGGTATACTATGTGAAGAGGCAAAGTAAACAATTCAGCACATTTTAGTGATATAGACATGAACTTTAGGTTTAAATACAGGAAGAATTTGAGCAACAGATATGCGTAGTCTCAGGTTAATCATATTGCCTAGTTAATCATTATATTAGTTCTGATTCTTTTGAGGTATTCCAGAGAAGTTTTTATCAATGTCCTCACTAGGTGCAGTTGAGTCCCATGAGATGAGTGCTCCTCCAAGATACAGACTCATCATTATCAATGCTTTCGCCAGACTCATTTCTGGAACCCAAGGTGATTGCACATGAAAGACCTCAGAGAGAAGGAGACAGATACAAAATAGTGGCAGGAAGTCAAGCTTTTTTCTTTCTTTTAGCAAAGTTAATTCATGGGCCCAAGTAAGGAGTGAGGTGTTTCTAAGTACCTGTTTTAGAGATCAAAGATTTAAGTCATAAAAAGGCTAGGTTCTCTTACTGGGCTACTGACTGCACTCCTCAGATCACAGTAGGCATTTTTCTTTAATTATTCCTGGCAGAAACTTCTCTCAAACCAGAGAAACATATTATAAGGAAATATGCAGTGATAGCATTTTTCAATTGAAAAATACTTGAAAGGAAATGAAATGAAAGATAGGAAAAGACCAAAACAAAGAGCCTTTGCTCTTTGTTTAAATATGTGTAGCATATGAGAACTATTTGATTAATTAGTGAGGAAAGCACTGCAACTCTGAATTTGTAATTAAACATAAGGAAAATATGTAATTTAGATTCATTCATTCATTCTGTAAATGTTTAAAATTTAATTAGTGGTCATGTCACAACTTTTAAAAAAATTGACATGTTCACACAAAAATGCTAGTAAAATTTTGCCTAGCACTTGCAGATAAAACATGCCATGTATAACCACACTGATATTAATGATGACCATTTAGTAACTTTTTAATAAAATTTCTATACTACTTTCGGCAACACAGTTTACTAGCATACCATTGCTAGTGCATTCACTACTAAACCTGAAGAGTGATAGCTTACTGGAGAACAGAACTAATATTAACTGGTTCTCCTATCAGAGTGCTCTGGGTCAATATGATATGAGTATCTCATATAAGGCTGTAAGAAGGAACATTTAAATTATTTGAGAACATAATTTTCTCTCTGCAAGAACTGGAATAAAATAAGGTTTTGTTCATTTTCACATTCCTTTGTTTTAGCAGTAATATTGTATTTTTAAAAAGACACCACTTTTTCCACTTCAGGCCTTTTGTTTTTAAAATTACCTAAAGTGCTTTGCTAAGATGAGATCATTGCCTGTATTTCTGTGGTGATCACAATCAAGGTTCATTCTTTTTATTATACTTAATTCTTTTTTAGAATTGGTTAAACTGTGTCATATTCACTACTAGAACATAGTATATCTCAGCAATTTTAGGGGATACTTTCAGGGATGCTATTTTCATACATGGTGTTACAGATTATTATGAAAGCTGCAGTGTAAAATCTAAGAGGAAAAGAATATTAAGCCATATTAAATGGCCCTTGTAAGCTCTATTTGTGTGCATATTTGTTTGCAAATAAGATTATATGAAGAAAAACAAGTCCCAGTTGAGAAATGTTTTGTATTTCCTTGTTTTTTTTAGTATGAAAAAAAATTAGTCACAGACAGGGGCTGATGGCTTATGCCTTAGGAGGCTGAGATCTAAAGATCAAGTTTGAAGCCCATCCAGGTAAGAAAGTCCATGAGACTCTTAACTCAAAAAGCAAAAAGCAGCAGAGTTGTAGATCAGTTGGTAGAGTGGTAGCCTTGAATGAAAGAGCTGGGACAACATCTGCTCCCTGGACAGCACCCGCACCCTGAGTTCAAGCTCTAAGACTGGCACAAAAACAAAACAAAAACAAAGAGTTATTTTTAGGATTCATTTTTTTTTTCATTTTGTAAAAAAGAGTCACATCATAACAGAATGTTGACCTTGGCTAGCTCTCCCATTTCTACAGATGTGGACATGACATGGCCTGGGACTGCAGTGAGGTGTTTTCTTTTTAATCTACAAGATAATGCATGCACTCTTCCACGAAGTTGTAGGAGCTGTTACAATTTGAACTTTGCAGTCATTCTGCATTTTCATTTTCTCTAGCTTAGCTAATGTCTATAAATAAAAGCCACAGCTAACTTTAATAATAAAAAATCCATTATCACCATGTGGTGGAGATAACATATTATCATTACTACCATTAACAACTGTCGGTGTTAATAATACATATTTTCTGCTCCATCTCAGAGCAACTTGGATTTGAAGCAGGGGATTTACGCATGTAGCTTTTTAAGCTTATTCTTTTTGTGTTACGTACAAAAGGAAAATAATTGTTAAAAGATTCTGGAAGCCCACTGTTTGGGTCTATGTTGATATTACAAGGAAGGAAATGGCTGTTATACTAGTCTACTTGGGATTCCATGAGCATTAGAACAGTAGTCCCACAACCTTTTCCAGCTGTAGCTATTCCACCAAGCCAGAGAGATACAGCTTCACTTACTCCAACAAATGGGTGAGAATTTAAGTGACTAAAAGGAAAACTATTATAGGGTTGACCTTGAGTCTTTTCCACTTTGTTTTGAAACACAGGTAAATTATTTGTAGATTATCTCTGTGTTTTTTGTTTTGTTTTATTGTTATTTGTTCCGAGTTCAAAACTGGCCTAAAACTTTTGACCCTCCTGCTTCAGCCTCACAATATGGTAACCATATTGGCCCATGTTTATGTATTGAACTCCCTATCAACTACTTAAGAATTACCCATGTAGGAACTGACATGGAAAGAATATACATTTGGAGAATAAGATAATATAATAAAATAGTGGGAGGTTGGACTTGATCTAACCCTTCCTAGATATAGTTCTTTTACCCATTTATTTGGATTCATAAAAGGAAAAGAAATAAATTTCTCTTCTGTCATTCTGCATGTGACACACATGCTCACATATATACAAAGCAGATAAATGTAGGAAGAAATAATTGATTCAGTGAAGCATGGGCTTTTTAGAGTTGATGATTATCCCCTTCTCCAGCCAGTATTAAAATCACTTCCAATTTGAACTTATTTTGGCTTTATCTCATTTTTTGAGTCCATAAGACAGCAGTAATAATATATTTTACTATATCTATGTATGTGATTAGTTCTTTTTCTTTTCAAAGAGATTTTAAAATGATTCTTTCATTTGCTTAGTATATGTACTCATACTTTAATGACTAGGTTGTAAGATCATTACTCTTGAGACCCATTTCTTCCCATACACTTTGTCACTTTCTGGATCTGTATCTCAAATTTGTCCTGTGACTTAACTAGAAAGCCTTCTTCATTATTTTTTTGCATCAGAAATTAAGCCATTATAACTAGTATATACATGGTAGTATATACATGGTTTAAACTCTGTTTTATAAATGCTTTGACAGTACTGGAAGATTCTGATATCAATGCACATAAGTTCCCTTTCTCCAAATCTTTAACTTCACACCCCAACAGTGAAGACCATGGTATGATCTTCATACTGTAAGTATAATTCACCCATCTCAGGATGCATTACAAATTCCATCAGACACTTTTCCCTTTGGTATTTGAGCAGTTTGCTTAGTCAGATAATTCAGTAAACTCATTCTGCCTCAACACTAAGGTTTTCCACATTCCTAGCCTTTCTTCCTCACACAACAGCTTAAAAAGAGAAAGCTCATTCGGAAGCTTAGACCTGCGCTGCTCTCTCATCTCTTTTCCAAGTGAAAAGGATTTCATGTTTATACCATCTTTTATCTTGCTTCCCATCTAAATTTACCTACAATTTCAACTACAAATTAAATCACCACTGACAAATGGAATGAGAAAATAAACTGCAATAAATATTCTTCTAAATATTTTTGAACTCCAGATATGATTGGGGTAGTCATATGGAGTGGTTTCTCTTGGAGAATTTTTAATATGACAATAGGCAATGTTTGTGTAGATTGCTTTTATAGTAGTGTTGTTTTGAATTTTGACTAGAGTAATTCTTCCCTGTACCATGAACTATAGTCAAAGGACAGATGGATAGAGACACTCTTGTGACTTAGGGTGGAATGTTCCAGCTTAGCAAATACTATTTCCGTTTTATTTCATACCTTTTGTGGAATTTTAAGAAGATAAGAAAAAGGCTCTTACCATTCCTTCAATTTAATTCAGTTTAACAAATGTATTCAGATATTCCTTTCCATTTAAAACATTTTTGTATTGTTATTATAAAGGTGATGCACTGAGGGGTTACAATAACTTAAGTAAACAGTCCATTTCTTTCTAGACAATCTCACACCTTCCTTCACTTTCCTCCAGTTTTCCCTCCCATCCCCACCTGTAAGTTGGATAGTTCATTGTCAACATAGTGTCCAGTGAGTACCAATGCTGCATTTGTTCACCCTTTGTTCCTCCATTTCTGTGCCTCCCCTTACACACGCAAAGACATATAAACAAACATAACAAAAAGGAAAGCAAACAAAGCAGCATAAAAGAACCTGTTTTCATTTCCTAGAGTTCATTTTGATAAATATTGTTTTGTATGGTCAGATGCACATAGGCATTGTGGCTTTCTGTTCCTCTCCTAAGAGTATCCGCCTTTGGTCTCACTGTGTGTAAATGCCTGTGGTCGTGTATAATTTCTTATATATAATTTATAATTTGTCGTTGTGTTTTTTGTATTGGACAGTTGTTTTATTTTTAAATTATTTTAAGTAGTCATATAAAGGAGTTTCCATTTTACAAAGTAGTTTTTGAATACAGCATATCTTGATCAATGTCATCCCTTTCAACATTACACTCTTTTTAGCATGCTGGGTATGTACTCTATCACTGAGCTATGCACACCGCTTCTTCCGTTCCCTTTAAAACTCTAACTTTGGTGTTGTGAAAAGGACTTTCTAGGTGAAGAGTTCTATTTCTGCCCTAAGGAAATTCAAAAGCTGAGAATGTTGTATAATATGATTATTTGATAACTTTCTATATATATTCTGATGGAAGAGCTAGAGGGATAAAAGAGACAGAAGGGTAAGTGGGTGGCACATTGCAAACTGGAGACTTAGAACCTAGCACTGGGAGGTCAACATGTTTGGGTAATTATACCCCAGGAGGTCACAAGAGGACTCTTGAAGCTTTCAAACAAAGCATTAATCTGGTGTAAGGAGGAAGAACAATCTACACATAAGTATGAGACAGAAAAGTAAATGATACATTTGAAATGAATGAGTAATGATGGCTATCTGGAGCGTTTATAGCTGAACTCAAAAAGTGGTCAGCTATTTGCTCAGCATTTCACCATTATATAGGAGTTTGTTTCTGAAGGTAGGCCTCATTGATCATTAAATTAATAAAGCATCTTGGATATACTTTTCCTAAGACGATTTGATATCCAAAAGGAGCTCTGAATCTAGTATGCACTGCAGCCAGTTTTTAGTCTCTTGTTGACTAAAACAATTTGAAAGAGCCACAAGACAATGCCTAGCACTTATTGTTGATGGATTTGAAAGTAAAGATGCTTATTGGCTTTTGACAGAGAATAGTATTTAGCCCCGGATGATCTTCAATTGCTAACTTTGGCCCTACTGTAGCAGCTTTTGACAAGTGAAAAAATGAAATGGAGAAGAAGAGAATCCAAACAAACAAACCTTCCATTATTCCCTTCTAGTATTCTTGAATACAGTATCACTCCATGTGCTATCCAGGGAAAAGAAATATGGCCTCAGTTGCCAACCTTTATATTGATTATTATTTATGTTTAATTTATGGTTTGAAAGTTCAGCTGACTTTTCTTATTAACTAGTTTGGACTGTAATTTGTCCATAAAAATAGTATTAGCCAGTAGCTCTGTTAGCAGTGTCCTTCTAAAACCCAATGTCTTGTCTGTGAACAATAAAGGAATCCTGAGTCTTGAGCTGGTGACCTGATTTCTAAACCCACTTGACAGGCCCTCTCCTTCTTGAAGTTATTTTAAAACCTGGTCTTGTGACAATGGATTCAGCTTCACATGAGGAGTAATGTGTTACTTTTAAGGAAAATTAAGTTTCATTGAAAAGAGAGTACTGTAATAACATAGAATATGTATCTATGATTATTTTAGGAGACTGGAACTATTACCACTAATCAGGGTATTATTTAGAGAAAAACTAGCTTGTCTAACTGATAATACATAAAATCTTTATTCCCTCTTATAATAAAGCCACTGAACAGAAAGAGATCCTATTATGAGTTCAATTCTTAATGTCATTTTATTATTTTTATGTATTTAAAGTAGACAGAGGATGCGTCATCAAGATGTCTTTTGCCACCTATTCTTATCAAATATTTATAACTAGTTATTTATAAAGGAGATGTTTCTATGTTGAGGAAAACTTTGTTTCCTTAAATATATTAAGTACGTTCTTCATAATCCTAGTCTTTTACTCAGCAAAATACTTTCTTTTTAGGTAAGGCAGAAGTGAATTTCAGATAAACCTCTCTACCATTTTGAACAAAAGGAGTTTAAAATGAGTGTTTAGCTGTTTATATAGAGATACTATTAATAGTTTGAAAAATAATCAGTAGGTTTTTAACCTATCATGTCCTTTGTCTTATTTTGCTGGTAATATTTTTTGGTAATTGCACAAATCAGTATTAATGACTCTTAAGTTCTTGATACAGGAAGAGACTGATCATAGTGTAGTGGCTCACAGACTGCCATCTGCAAGCTTGAGACCCTAGAAGGCTAATGGTGCAGTTAGAAGGCCTGAAAGCCAAGGAGCTAGTGGCATAACTTGCAAATCTGAAAGCTTGAAAGCCAGAAGTGCCAAGAAAGCAGTCATATAGACCGACTAGCTGAACAATCAGGCAGGAGCCAATGTTTCCTACCTTTTCCTTTTTGTTCTTTTCAGGTCCCAAATAATTGGGTGGTGCTCACTCATGCTGCCGAGGGTTTTTCTTCACTGAGACTGCTACCTCAAATACTGATCTCTCAAGTGCTGGTCTCTTCCAGAAAGACCTTCCCAGATACCCTAGAAATCATGTTGCCCCAGATATCCAGGCAGCCTTTTATCAGTCACATTGACAGAATTATAACAAAATTTAACTAGAAGACTTTCAGACAGCCCTGATATTAATTTTAGGGATGATTGACCCTCTTAAAACATAGATATGAGTAAGTTCAGCAACACTAGCTAGATTTTACTTTGTGTTCCAAGATTAATGCTAAGTACAAGAGGTAATACCAAGTATAAAAAGGCAACTCTTTGCATGTGCTTAGGAAGACAAAGTCAATTCATGAATCAATTAGGAGCCATATGTCCTACTAATCTTACAACAGTAAACTTGAAACTAGAAGAGTACTTAAGTAGATTCAAAATAACTCTGTGGGTAAAGTAAAGGAAGAGAGGGTGTTGTGGGTGAAGACCTTAGGTAGGCACAGTGAGCAGATATCTGAAGACAGATGCATTGGGAAGGAAGGAGTATGGCCTTTTAGGGTAGTGATCCAGCAGTAGAGGCTACTAACAAGATTCTTTAGATTGGGGGCCAGGGAAGTGCTTTGATATATAAGAATTAGCTAAATGCAAAGAGGCTAAATATAATAGAGGCTAAGGAAAGCTTCTGTCCTTTCTGTATTCACTTTTATCTTGAAGCAGTTCATTTAGAATTACCCATCAGATAACAATACTGATAATGATTTAGTGGTGGTATTAGTAATGTCTAATGATTACTAGTTTCTGATATGCCAAGCAGTGACACATCCTTGTGTTTGATTGTACTTTAAGGCAGAATTGTTACCTATTTAACAGGAAAGGAGAGAGCGATGAGTTTCATAACTTGTCAATGGTAATAGGTCAAGTGTGTGGTCAAGCTAGCATGTTGAACATAGGCAATATTTAACCTTATTCCACATCCTGAAACATGTTCCTATATTATCCCAGGGCAGTTTGAGTCAGTCACTATAGAAAGTAACAGCCATGGTCCTGATTTTTAGGGGAGACAATGCTAACTGGATTCTATCCCTAGGGTGATAATTGGGACAGTTAAAAAAAATCCATGAACTGAAATAGAGACATCAACAATATAATCAGATTTGTGAAAGGCAGATTTTTGAGATAAATTAGGTTTTATCTCCCCATTTTGCCTACTGTTCTCCAGCCTTTGTGGGCTGAATTTCCTTTTATAATATATCACAGTGACGGAGGAATTAAGCAGAGATATTTAAACAAATTACTGGATTATTTCAGATAGATGGGCCTCTTTTTTTGCCAGTGACAAGAATTCCTTAGGTAGGTCATTTACTGGTCTATTTTGAATGAGATGTCATTTGCTTTTATGTTCTACTAAAGCAATCCTTAAAGATTCAGTACACAGAAAACAAACTGTGGGACCTATCAATTTTTACAGTTTTAATTTTTCTCCAAACATGAGGTCCTTTTAGAGGCTGCAGAGAGTAAAAAGAGGAGGAGAAACAGGATGTGGTGAGTAGTGGTACTAGTTTTGTTGACATTGGGTTCTACATGGTAGAAATGTGCTATTCTAATAAAGGTATTCTGGAAACAAAGCCCACTTTAATAAACTCAGACATTCACCCCCAGACAGAATATGATATGGGAAATGTTAAATGCCTTTTTAAAAATCACAGAATAGAAGAAATAAAAAAAGTTCATCCCCAGTCAATTGTATATAGGGAATGGTAGAGGAAAAAAACTACACAAATATTAGCAAAAGAAAAATGATCTGTTGATATTTGGGTTTTAAGAGGTTAAAAAGGAGGAAGATATAATAATCAAATACCAGACAAAGAAAGGGCCAGATTGAATTTCTTGTGTCTGGACCTATTACTTTAGCCCTTTGGGGGAGGTTATGTGAGATTATTTACATTATACATCTATTAACCATCCCCATTCAGCCAGATCAAGGAACCCAGCTCTTTCAGCATAATAAAGATATCTCCCATAGCTTTGCCTCTTAGCCTCAGAACTGGAAATCTGATGCTGTTGGTTTTCAGTCCTCACAGGCTTTGGTTACTGTCCATCCCTCATGGAGTAGATGAAGAAACTTACCAGCTAACATCACACATACTCTGTCAGCTGCTTACCCTTTTACAAGATAACAGGGACTGAAAAGTCCATGGCCATTTCCCAATGGACATTATTGAAAACAGATAGTAAAATAGTTATTAAAGTAGTTTTTTGCTGTGTTATATCCTTGTTTTTTTTTTCCTATGCTCTCTAGATCAGGTTCACCACTGGATTAGAAATTTGTTAATGCTGTGACTTTTTGACCTCTAACTTTCTTTGCCTCTCTACCTCAGTATGGGGATACACACATTGTAGGATCTTAGTAAAATTTTATTAATATTCTTTCCTTAAATATTCTTGTTGTACCCAGTTGTCCCTGAAAGCTATTTAGAGTTAAAAAACAAAAGTTTTGAATCTTAGTCTCTTTAAGAGTCAGGTAGAGCTGACAGTTCCTCATTTTTGTTTTGGATTTAACTTGTTTCACTGAAGCAAACTTCTCCCCAACTTGAAAAAAAAAAGCAATTTGATTAATGAGCAGATCTTCATTGCTTTTATTCTAAGAATTAGAAGTATTTCTCATAGAAATAGCTCCTTCAGTGTAACCCAAAGTAGACTTTTTTTTTTTTTTTTGGTCAGTCATGGGGCCTGAACACTGGGCCTGGGCACTGTCCCTCAGCTCTTCTGCTCAAGGCTAGCATTCTACCACTTGAGCCACAGCACCACTTCTAGCTTTTTCTGATTATGTGGTGCTAAGGAATTGAACCCAGGGCCTCATGCATGCAATGCAAGACCTTTATCACTGAGCCACCTACCCAGCCCCCAAAGTAGACTTTTAAGTAAATTTTAATTCTTTTTCTAGTCCAATTGACATAAAAAAATGTAATTCAGTTTTCTTACAGCACCTTTATATTCTAGTTAAACTCTCCTAATTCGTGTTTTCTTCAATCTTCATTTATCCTTAACTGCCACATTTAACCTCCATATGTAGCAGTAGGTGACAAAACATTACATTTCTGAGCCCTATTTTCCCAATACGTGTTACTTTATCATCTTTCCTTTTTGTGCGAAAAAGTTCACATGAACATCTCATACAAGTAGTAGTCTGGTACTGTTGGTTTTCAGTATGATTGATACACATTTCTCGATGTACATCTGGTCTGGATGGACAATACATTTTCTTCAGGAATTCCTGAACAGAGGTATAACTGAAGTCATGACAGATGAAGATATCTGTTAGGGCCAAGTAAAGACTCAGGCCCAGGTGTGAATCTAAGTGGTAAAGCACATACCTAACATGTATGAGCCTTCAGGTCAATCCCTAGCACCACCAAAAAAAAGTAGAATCCAAATCCAGGTTTTTATTTGTCCTTTTTTTTTTTTTTTCTATCTGAAGTAGGATTATTTGGGGAAATATAAAAAGGACTTTCTTTAGCATATGTCTAGGATTCCGTTGGACTCCACCATTATATTTGGGAGTTTCTCTCTCTACTAGCACACTAGTTTCTCTCTCTAATGTGGTGGGAGGTTTGCCATGGTGTACAATAGTTTGAGCTAATATCATCTGGTAGACTTGGATTGAAGTTCCTACTTAGAAATTGGCAGCTTTCTCTCCTCTGTGCCCTCTGGAGACAACACCTGTACTTCTCAGGTGGATGTAAAACATATAATGTATTTAATGTAATGCCTGTTACCTTAGCAACATATCAATTATTCTTAAACGTTGCATGTTTATCTGAGCTGTAGGTATTATCATACAATATGTGCCTAATGCAGAGACCATAATTAATACAGTGGAAAAGGAAAAAATTGTTTGTCATGATTCTTCTTATGTCTAGGTAGAATACAGTGAGCACTTTCCTTGCAGTTAATATGTGTATATGAATGAGTGTATGAAAACAATACATACATATATGCTATATACATGTATCTATTTGTTTAATATCATTTTCTCAGCTTTTCTAGAAATCTGAGGACAAAAAGGACTTTTTCACGTATGTCTACATTTTATTGTAGGGTCACAGTAGAAGTTGGGATGGTAACTTTGTGTTTTTCCTTATTGATCAAGAAAAAAGATGGAAAAGTCTATAGGTGATTGGTTGTATGAGAACCTCTTTAAATCAGTAACAAGAAATAGTTCATTGTTTTCTTCCCTTGCTCCAAATAACATCCCAACCACTTCCTTCTTCAGTCATTCTATTGCCTCTCTTGAAGCCAGAGATGAGAATTTTGACTTGCAACATATGGTTAACACATGGTCAAATTTGTGTTTAGAAAACATATTTCTAGAATACTGTCTTTCTCTCCATCCCTAAGGCACATTCTACTGGTATAAAGGAAAATCACAAACAATATAGTATCCATATATAGTATCCATATAGTACCTCATATGATTTTTAGGTGAGATCCCACATTGTAATGCATATTTGACCATACATTGATTATAAGTCACCTCAAATTAAATTCTATTCTTCTTTTTCCAGCACCTTCCCTTCCCTACTTTTCACTTTTCTTTTGAATTTAGGATGTCATATCCTGGATTTCCACATAATTTGATTTCTGTGGTATTTGTTAATAATATTTAGAGATTATTTTCTGTGTCAAAGCATACAGCTTTTACACAAGCCCCAAAACTTTCCAGTCAGTTATCTTTGTGAAGCAATCAAATGATCCTTGCCATCTAGTACTATCTTGATGTTTCCCTCAATGAAGTCATTGTAAATTATTCTGACATTTATTTGAAGAGACTTTGGTATTTTTGTTTTTTTCTGTTTTGCTATATAGACTAGGCTGACCTTGACTCATGATCCTCTTGCCTCTCTCCACTGAGTGCAAGCATACTACAGACAGGATCCCTCCTCCAACATGAAGCACTCACCAAGTGTCAGGTTTTGTGTGGACTATGGGGCTACTGTATTCCATCATTGTAAGATAAAGCCATTGTGCTTTAGTTGAAAGTTTAAAAAATTACTTTCACTTAAAATTTGTTTGGAGGGGCATATTAAAAGTGCTCAAGTTAGTCGATACAACAATGTCAATTAATGGAACCCCTATGGGAATCAGCATAGTTGTTCCTCAAAAACCTGAAACTGTGATAGGAGCATGCAATACTACTCCGAAAGAATCAAAGGCAGCATATGATGAAGAGGTCTGCACACCCTTGTTTACTGTCATAAACATGACCAAGTTAAGGAGTCAGTGTAGTACCTATCAAGGGATGAATGGAAGTTTTTAAATGTAATGTATTTGTACAGGGATAACGAACAGCCATAAAGAAGAACAAAAGCATGGCTTTTGAGGAAAATTGATAGAACTCAGATTATTACATTAAGTAAAATGAACCAGACTCAGAAAGACAAATGATGAGATATATATAAGATCTAGATTTAAAAAGAGAAACACATAAGAAACATAATAGGAGCAGTAGAGAGAAAAGAGGGCAATGGAGGAGGAGAATTCGGATTTAAGCACATTATACACGTGTGTGAAAATGTCATATGGAAACATGTTATTTTATGCAATCATATACATTAAGAAAAAAATGTTGTGATAAGGCATAGTTCATAGAAATTTGGTAAGAATCAAATAACATCTATCATGCAAACACTGCATAGCAATAATAACACTAATTTATATGACTACGTGCCATAAGAATATTCACATTGGCTTCATTATTTGCCTTAATTTTCTAATCTTATTAATTATCCCTGCATGGTTATCCAATTTATCCATCTTAAGATAGATAAAATGAGCCCCCCCCCAATCTAAATAATTCTAATGCTTGTTAACACATAGAAAGTAATAGACCAACACTTTTGACTTAGAGGTTAGCATTGGCCTATTTCATTAGAAATAGAATTTTTTTATTATGAAAATACCATACAGAGGAGTTACAATTACATGGACAAGATAGTAAGTACATTTCTTATCAAGCATTGTTGCCTCCTCCTTTGTTTCCCCTTCCTATCCCGTCCCATCCCCCCCAGCCAACGTTGTAAAGTTCGTTTTTCCACATAACAACTTGTACATCTCATTGTTGCAATGGGTCCACCTGTGTCCCTATTTAAACGATTTGTTTTTCCATTCCCCTCCACAAATTATACCAACGTCAAATACAATGAAAGCAGAGGTTATACCATGGGGGAGGGACATACAAAGCAACAAAGAAATCATCTTATAAATATGTTAGAAACAATGGCCTGAAAGAAAAAACATTTGAATACTTGTCTTGGGGTTAAACTTATCTGACCTTTTCTGCTTGTCTCAGACATATACTAGTTATAGCAAATAAGGGAAACCATAGGGCCTATGTTTCTTTGGGCCTGGCTTACTTCACTTAACATAATTTTTCCCAAGTCTTTCCATTTCCTAACAAATGGGGCAATGTCATTCTTTCTGATGGAGGCATAGAATTCCATTGTGTATATATGCCACATTTTCTTGATCCATTTATATACTGAGGGGCATCTGGGTTGGTTCCATATCTTAGCTATGGTAAATAATGCTGCAATAAACATAATTGTGCTGGTAGCTCTAGTATGGCCTTGTTTGTGATCATTTGGGTAAATGCCCAAACATGGGATCGCTGGGTCATAGGGGAGCTCTATGTGGAGTCTTTTGAGGAACCTCCATACTACTTTCAAAAGAGGTTGAACAAGTTTACACTCCCACCAATAATGCAGTAAGGTTCCCTTCTGTCCACATCCCCTCCAGCATCTGTTGTTATTAGAGTTCTTGATTATAGCCATTCTAACTGGGGTGAGGTGGAATCTCAATTTTGTTTTGATTTACATTTCATTTATAGCTAGAGAGGTTGAGCATTTCTTCATGTGTCTATTGGTCATCCTTCTTTCCTCTTCAGAGAAGTTTCTCTTCAAGTCTTTAGCCCACTTATTTATTGGGCAATTGTTTCTTTGAAGATTTGTTGTTGGGGGATTTAATTTTTTGAGTTCCAGGTATATTTTAGATATGAGACCCTTGCCCGTTGTTTGGCTAGTGAAGATCTTCTCCCAATCTTTGGGCTTTCTATTGATCTTGCTAGCTATGTCCTTTGCCATGCAGAAGCTCTGCAATTTCATACATTCCCATTTGTCCAACCTTTCTTTGATTTGTTGTGTTTCTGGGTCTCTATTAAGAAAATTTTGGCCTGTTCCAAGGAGACCTAGGGTTTCTCCTATTCCTTCCTGTAATGTTTTCAGAGTGTCTGTTTTAACTCCGAGGTCTTTGATCCATTTGAAGTTGATTCTGGTGCAGGGTGATATATAAGGATCTAGCTTTAGTTTTCTATAAGTAGTTAGCCGATTTTGCCAGCACCATTTACTGAAGAGGCTGTCTTTCTTCCATTCTATTGTTTTAGCTCCCTTATCGAAGATTAGATGACTATAGGTCTGTAGGCTCATTTCTAGGTTTTCAATTCTATTCTATTGGTCCTGAGATCTGTTCTCGTTCCAGTACCAAGGTGTTTTGATTACTATGGCTTTGTAGTAGAGTTTGAAATTTGTCATTGTTAGAATTTTATAGCTTCTCAAAGTTAGTGATTTTTATAACTGACTTCGGGAACCAATCAGTATTTTATTGTATATAAGAAGAGATCCCACAGTATAGAAATTAAAGAATAACTTCTGAATACTTACAACTTCAATAGTGGAATGGGCCCTCTTGCAAAGGAGGGAGCTTCTTCTCTGAAAAATGTTACACAGTGATGTCTGTAGTCTATGCAGTGCTTAGATTTCCTTGTCTATTAATCTCCTTGACATACCCTCATTCTGAACCACCTTTCAGTGCCAGAGGAGAGTGGAGCTCATACACATCTCTGGGTCTTATGTTTAATTGTTCAGCCTCTGCTCTTAAAAAATAAATTGCATTCAGGACCCTACCAGGTATTATCTGTAGGCCTTACTAAAGAATCAAGTTTCCTTTTTTTTTTTTTTCTAACACAACAAAATGGTGGGGTTGGAGGGGAAGCAGGAGGAATAAGAAGAAGTGAAGAAAGATCCGATTTTCCATTTTTCTATTTTCAGTTTTGAGAAGCTAGTTCAGATTTTTGTTAGAAAGAGCCATAAACATCATGTCACACCATTATTAAGGAATATATTTTGTAGTGTGTATGTAGTGCTAGGTGAATTTGTATGAATTATTCTGTATTTGAGAAAGAACTGTTTGGTACTTGTTATGAACAGAACTGTTTCAGGGAAGGAAATTGCAAATGTATAGTTTTCCTCTTCCTTTTTAAAACCCTGAAAATTGTCTGGGTAAGCAGCAGAGGTGACTGGTGTGAAATGAAATTACTACAGCACACTTTCTAGGTATTCTAGATCTGTTGTTTCTAATATATTATCAAATGTCAATGAGTTGCTTATTATACCAAGTATCCTGAAATTTTACGCCTACGTTGGTGGAACATCAAACAGTATATGGTAGTATTATTTTTTAAGGCAAGAATTCTCTTTGCTCCTGTTTTTCATGACTCATCCTTTTTCAACTCCTTTCTTATCTTTTGACACTTCTTCAGAGAATCAAAAAAGCTTTCTTCATCATTTTTCCCCCTGCAATTCACAACAGCTTCACTTTTAAGTGGAAGAAATAATGTTGGTTTTTCCATGGGGAGTGATTATAAATTCCTTCTCTGATTTACACTGGCCTCTAGTGGATACCTGTCACAATTATATTTCATATTGATATTGCCTTAATTCATTTATTGTAATACTGTACCACATTTTAATACTTCTTGAAAAATCTATTAAATACTACAATCAGAATTGTCAGAGGTGTGAAATAAAGTTTATCATGCCGTTAATTAAACTTCATGCAAATAGTTCTATATTTGCTTGTCAGTGTGCTTAACAACTTTAGATTATTTCCTGCAGTTTTTAGCGATGAAATTATGATGCTAATCTGATATTACTCATGGAGTACATACTGTGCTTGAAAACACAAGGCATATGTAGCAGATCGCTTTAGAAATTATTTCAAGTTACTCTTCTTAGAGAAATAAGTTATTAATAGGACTAAACCCTCTTATCTTTCCTATGTATGATTGTCAGAAAAAGAAAACTACCATGTTCAAAGTATCATCCAGTAGAATGCTTTCACATACAAAATTTAAGAAAAACATTCTGTTACAAATTTATGTCAATCCCCAGTGCTTCCATTTTAGAATATATTAGTATCACAAAAGATTAGTTCCAATTTTGATGTGCAGTAGTAAAACATAAATGTAACTTCATGGTTGTTTTTTTTTTTGCCATCTGCTGTAATTTCAGGTGCTAACTATATTCTGCTGAAAGAGACACCTAACCTTTTAATTTAAAGCATTTTATTCAACAAGTCTTGAATTTCATGACAAATGGGATCTGATTTTCTTTTATAAGTTGGTTCTGCTTAGGGTCCTGGGGTGGGAGGGTCAATCGAGTAGTAAGCCTTGTTTACTGTCATCTGCAGACATAAACTGTTGGGGCACAAGGATCCATTTCTAGGATGACTTAATGGCACTTGGAGGAAGTTTCAGTTCCTGCCTAAATAGAAGTCTTCTGTATCTTTTTAATATGGCAGTTGTCTTTCCTCAGGGTGAGCCATTGAGAAAGTGTATAAAGCTCCAGGACCTATGTAACCTTTGACTATATCATGCTCATGAAAAGTGGATCACTAAAGCGACTCTGGCTCTACATGAGGAAAATTAAACTCTGTATCTGGAAAGGAGAGCCATTAGGAATTCGTGGATAAGTGTAAAACTACCACAAAAGGAGCCCTTCATAGGAAACTGTGTCCTAGGTTTAAAGATTTGAATGGATTAAAAGGATATTTTATGTTATGCCAATGACTGGAGCCAAATTACTCCAGTGGGATGACTAAAAGTGGTTAACAATGAAGGAGTATAGACCAAGACAGTATAGTGTGGTTGCTCTGGAACACAGAATGTAACTATGAGGAATTCACTCAATGTATTTGTACTATACGCTTTCTGTAAAATATGGAAAGCAATTCCTTGTCTGTAGCATGTAAATTAACATATATAAAATACTTAGAAAAATGGTTGTCATCTAATAAGTGATGAGTATTAATTACTATTTTTTCATTAGTATTATTTTAGTATATGGATTCAGGTTCTGTAACTTTTTGTTGTTTTCTTCTCTTGCCTAAGAAATCCTACTTGGATCATCTCCCTAAGTTTGATTGGCTTTTCTCTCTTTATAGCCCATTCCACATTCCTTCATTCCCATGTGGAGTTATTTTCCACAAAAATATATCTATTTTATTCCATACAGAGATTTTCAAATCCTTTGATGCAGAAATAAATTAGAATACTAGAGAGGGAGTTAGCAGCATTATGACAGACATATACCAGCTTAGAAGATAACCTTAAAGATGTTGATACTTTTGATGAGACTAAGAGCCAAAGACATTAAGCCTGGTGACAGCTGTAGCTCTCAGGTATGTTCTACCTAGTAAATTCAGTGCTTAATCCACATTTCTGGCTTTGGAAAAATGGAAAGGTTTGGCATACAGTGTCCATATTCCCATGGCAACAATTGGGTGGATTATAACAGCAGCTGCTTCTTTGAAAAAGGAAATTATCTCTGGCTTGTCAGTTTATTGTCTTGTTCCAAGACCTCTTTACCTGCATGGCCCTTGAGGGATCTAATTTTGAAACCCTACTTTGATTAAAGATAAGCATTGTACAATTCAGTTAGTGTAATCTCCCATAGAAGGAGCCAAACAAATACATCTATAAGGAAAGTCTTTGGAAGTGTAGCATGAACTGAAATGGAATTCCCATTCAAGGATCTAGCTATCCAGAGGTGACAGTCCTCCCAGATTGCTGACTAGAACTTTAGAGTATAGCTGGATGAGACAGTATGAAAGAACTATCTACCAATTACACTGTGTGTTACAAATGGGCATCACAGGAATTGTCACCTAGTCAATCGCAAATAAGATTGGAGGTGAATTAAGCTATCCGTGAGCAACTTAGAAAACTATCACATGGTTTCTGGGGTAGCAAATTGGACATGATACTCAGGATAATCTTAAAAATAAAATGAAATTAGAAGGAGCACTAAAAGGCATTTTTATTTTTTTAAAAAATCTGTCAATCCAATGGACTTCTGTTTTGCCAAGACACAAAACAAGCATTAAATAGAATCAAGAATGGCTTTTAGACTAGCATGTATGTAAGAAGATACATGTTCATGAAATAAGTCCATACTGAGGGGCATGTATGATGAGTTTAGGGTGAGGTAGGTTTCTGTAAACATGGATTTTTTTGTTATTGTTGAAATGTTTCAGAGAATAAGGGTGGGGAAGAGAAAAGGAACCTCGAACATATCAGGGAACAAATGCTTTTGTGTTGGTTCATGTGGAGTTGCTACCACAGAGTTACTGAGACTGGGTGAGTTACAACGAATAGAGTTCTGTCCTGGCTCCTGACTCTAGAAGCCAGAAAATCCAGGAGCATGATGCTATGATGCCAGCATTTGTCTTCTAGTCTCTTTGCATCATACCATGGCAGAGAGCCTCACAGCAAGACAGCAAAATAGTTAGAGTTTGCTTCTATAACCAAATATTCTCTCAATCCTGTGTAATCTGGTGTGGAGTGATACATTCATTAAGCAGAGCCCTCATGACTCAAGTCACCTCTTCACAGATTGCAGCATGAGTTTTTGAGGGGACAAACTATATTGAAACCATTGAACTTGTGCTGTGTATACAGATCTTTCAAAAGCCACATGGAAGTTTTAGAATGTAAGAGCCTCTGTTACCTTCCCTATGATTTTACTCATCAAACATCCTATAAATATTCCCTTTAAATATATCTTGTAATTGAATAATGAAAGCTTTCAAATATTAATTGGACATTAGTTTGAAACCCCTTCTAACAACTATTTAAAAATAATAAAAATATAAAATAAGAGCTCAGTGACGTAACTTATTTAATAAAACACAGTAACAAGGCTTTTGAGATAATGTGAGGTGACGATTTTCAGCTGAATCAATGGAATTTAAACATCATTTTTTTGTTCAGTGCCATAGACCCACATTTTTACTCACTAAACGTCTCAGGTTTGTCTTGGCCATGTTACCTGGGATCCTTCAGTGGCAGACTGGAAAACCACACAGAGGTTTAGACTTACTGAGCCTATCTTTCACTATGCTGAAATAAAGTTGTCAAGTTACCTTCTAGATGGGACTTTGGTAGTTTTTGTTTACAGTTAATAAGCCAAATGAAGCCATTCCTATGCTACAAAGCTCATTTTCACCTGACAGGCTATCATCTGTCATTTATAATGGACAGGATCCAAGATAATAAAGCACTTGGCTTGTTTTCTTTTTTCTGTTTTTAACATGGGTATATATCCAGTCAGTTAATGAGCAGTTAATTTCAGACTATTGGGCATTAGCCTTCTCCCACAAAGAACTAGAGAAAGAAAAGTACTTGAGAATGCTCATTTTAATGGCTTGTCCTAGAATTTTCAGACTTTTATTGTGTGACTTATAATGCTGGCTTTGTTACAGAGGGTAAAACTAAACAAAAATCAATTTTGTTTAGGTTTAGACTTCACAGATTCAAGGCAGACTGGATAGAAAAAATACATTGTCACTTAGGCTCAATGGGAAATAAAGACTCATTCAACTCTTGGTATATGGGAGAGAGTTCATATAAGAAGAAATTGCAGATGGTGTGAGTGAAGGAATCTAGGGCTAAACTAAGGATCTCTTAACACCACTGAGCAAAACAGAGAAGGAGGTAGGTTACTAAG
This sequence comes from Dipodomys spectabilis, assembly GCF_019054845.1. Lineage (NCBI taxonomy): Eukaryota > Metazoa > Chordata > Mammalia > Rodentia > Heteromyidae > Dipodomys > Dipodomys spectabilis. Next base: position 28,215,324 of record NW_024870731.1, on the reverse strand, counting down.
TTACTTGGCCAGAAGAGAAAGATGCTTTATTCTTTGAAGGGGCCAATCTTCACTGTAGCCTCACTGAGAAGGAGTTACAGAATAAAGTCCATGACTTCGTTCTCCTCCTTCAGACACTAAATGGGAAAGGACACTTCTCATCTGGTCTCTACAGCCAGCCCTTTAGGGCCAAGAACAGTATAGAAAAAAGTGGAAAGGACCTAGAAAGAGACCAACCAAACAAATCTACAGTACCAAAAAACCCCAAGCATTGACCTTTTATGACTGCTTGAGTATGTGCTGCAGGGAATAGAATATCCTAAAAGTACTTGGATGGAGAGCTCTACTGACGTCTGCAATACTTTGACCAATCATTCGTAGGAGAAGATATGGCAAGTCAGTGACTAAGACACTTTGAGGCAGAAAGATTTCTCTTAAATTGAATTCACAGCAGGCTATGAAGAGTGTTTGTCCATGTAATTGTAATTCACATCAGACATGCTATACCGACATTTGCTGAACAGCTAAATAAATAAATCAGACTTCCACATAACAGATTATATCATGGTCAAACATGGTATCCCTAGTTTTAGAATATTGTCTAGAGCTGAGAATACTAGGTGGTAACAGTGATACATGATGCTACAAATGAATGTAGAATGAATTCTATGGATTCTTTTCTTCCTAATATTAAATACAAGCAACTGGCACGGCCCTACTCAGGCATTTCAAAGAAGCTCTAATTCAAATGGGATGTTGATCTTGTAATTATAAATGCTTTTATGGGTTACATTCCTTACATGCTGTTTGTTGTTTGATTGATTTTCTCTTAATTTCTCTGAATTTATATTTAGGGTAATAAAGAATAGTAGCAACAGGGAAAGCTTCACAAATTAAGATTCCATGTATGAGGGTTGGCCTTGGAGGTAATTTTACTGGAATGAAAACTGGGAGGGATTTTAGGAAATGAATTAGAAATCTATTACTGAGGTAATCTTCACAAATATACTAATGAGTTATTGTACATAAAATGACAAGTATTTGCTTTTTAAATTATTTTACTTGATACAGTGTCTTTAACATAAATTTCATCTGTAAGAAATAGCTTGTAAGTTGCTGAGATTTTAACAGGAAAATTATATTTTTACTGCCATGTGGTTTGTCTTCTAGGGTTTTGATACGAATCTTTGTTTCCCAAAAATCTAATCATTAAATAGGTTTATTTGAACAGATGTATGAAGAGTCACAGAATCCCACCTTCATTTTATAATAGCTTGTTATTTACAGAAACAGTGGGTTTTGCTATTAACTAAATTTATCTTCATTTCTTTGTGGTGTGAATCTGTGTGGTCCTAAGTTTTGGCTCTGGCTTTAGCTGATTTTTTTTTAATAGATGTCAGTTATGAATAAGAGGAGAACTCACCCATAGAAGCATTTTCCCCTTTTTGTTGGAGCAGTTACCCTGTGGAAACCATTATGCTTCAGAAATAGACAGATAGACATCCTGTTTATAGATTAATAAATGGATCTTTCACCAAGTTGCCAATTTTATGGGTGTTCTCTACATTAACTCTCCAACTAATGATGATGAAGTACACATGTTCACATTCATCAAGATGACATAAGTTTGAGATGATTGGACAAAATGCTGCTCAGAAAGAATGTACCAGTAAATATCCTTACTCTATCTACACTTATTTCCACTGCAAGTAATGTGTAGACACTGCAGAATGAGCAATGAGTATCCTGCCTCGAAAACAGTGTCTTACACTGGCAAGGCAGTTTGGTAACCAAAATACTTATCTCAACAGCCAATTTTAATAGCTCATTTCCTAAGTAAGAATTGTATGTCTGGTCTTTTAAGCACTACAATGCTTATTGATGGGAGTTTGTAACCAAACTCTATGTAAACTAAACTAAACTAAACTAAAATAGCTTTAGATAGCCTTTATGGCAAAATTATATGTTATGGTAGTTTTTAAGGGCTATTTTAAGCACATAATATTCCAAAAAGTATGTTGAATGTGCTATTCTAAATGTCCAATCAGCTTTTATAATCATGGAAATAGTTCTGATTCCAATTAAATGAATATGGGATGTTTCTGTAAAAGATAGGAAACACGTTTATGTTGTTCGCTCAGATCTTGTCCTTTGGCCTATTCTGTTTCTTGTCTTCTGTAAATGCCTTAAGTTCAACCAATATTTCTATCCTCAGACTTTTTACTTTCCATGGAAAATCCTGTTTGTAGCCAATTTAACTACTTTGCTGGCAACTGAAGAAGCACTTGTGTCCTTCCTTCGGTCTACCCACATCACTTGCTATGAAAGCTTTCCCTTTTGCAGATTGTGTAAATTTAATCTACATAGTGAAATCAGTGGAATCTCTGTAGAGAGGACTGTAGATCCCTGGGCCACATAACCAAAAATACACTAGCTCCTGAACACTTTTCATAACAACTATCTGGAGATCAGATTTCCAACTAGTTGACTCTTTGCACAAAATGACTAAATTAGAGTGTTGCAAGTTAAAACACAGATGGTCTGCTAAATCTCACAGAAGTTATAATTCAAATTACTTGACCATAAGATATTTTCTTCATAGAGCATTTCTAAAGCCCAATGCTTCATAGAACACACTATAAGCCATCAGCAGGAAGGTATCTAGATCATATAGTGCTGGGATTCTACATTCAAACCTTTTTATTTATAGTTAAACGTTTATAGTTAATGAATTTGGTGATTGTGATGGCTATGAATTAGATTTATGTATTGCCAAGTATTTCTTTATAAAAGTAAAAGACACTAAAGGAGAGGTGGTATTGACAGACTAAATCTTAATTTCTAATTACCTGAATATGCATATGTCACTCCAAAGTTAGGGGAACACACACACTCAGTTTTTTGTCAATAAGCAGGGGACGTTTGGGGCTATAGCCCACCCACAAAATTTTTCTTTATCCATTTTAGTTAAGCAAAGAAATTTGAAAGCAGAAGTATTTAGATGCCAGAAATTAGGATTTAGGACTGTATTCTTGAACCATGAAAATAGGACTAAAATAGGATGGAAGGTCTTGACTAAATGTGGGAACCATTAATGCCAGAGAAACAGCAAGACAGGGTAGAAAAGGCATAGGGATGAGGAACTAACACTGACTTGCTTCAAAATTCACTTTGTTACCAGTAGCTATGTGACCTCAAACAAGTTAGGTAAGCTTTTTGAGTCACAGTTTATTTGTTTGTTTTGGTGCCTGAATGAGCAATGTCTCTTAGATTTTTTGCTCAAGGCCGGCACTCTACTGCTGACTTTCCTGCTCAGGCTGGCTTGGAACCAGGACCCTCAGATCACAGTCTAAGTAGCTATGCTTACAGGCATGAGCCACCAGTGTTCAGATTCCGTTTCTTTGTTGTAGTACATGCTTCCTAGCACCCAGGAAAACCAACCAACACTTAGTAAATGGTGTATGTGTGTGTGTATATGCATGAGAGTGTGTGTGTATGTGCATGAGAGAGAGAGAGAGAGAGAGAGAGAGAGAGAGAGAGAGAGAGAGTGTGTGTGTGTGTGTGTGTTTAAGAGAGCTGGTAGTAGAAATTTGAATTCAGGGCTTTGTACTTGCATATATTATACCACTTGAGCCACTCCTCTGACCTATCATTCAATAAATCTTAATCCTCTATGGGATTTTACTTATTCTTATGAGAAAATAAGTAAGGAATAGAAGAAGAGAATAGGTAAATTAAAGACAAATTAGAATCATTTCCCTAAGTTCACCCTGTCCATTCTCACAAGTCAAGCTGAATGGACATTTGGCCATTTGTCAAAATACTGTTCCTAGCAGATTCATCCATCAGATGTTATTTCCATGCTATTACTAACAAGGGTAGAATAAAATGGTTGGGCTTACGTTGATTGATGAATGTGGACCACCAGTTGTTTGTATTACGGGTGGTATTTAAGATAATTCCTTTTCATTCTGATATTATCAGGTTGGCTTGTAGACTCAGTGGAAGAAGCTCTTAAAAGGAAATTTAAATGGCAGAAGGGAGTAGATTTAGAATTTTTCAAGAAATATTTTTATATGACATTAATAGCTGTTTTTTGGACTATACCAGTTGCTTTAACGTAAGAATTCTAGCAGTTGAATTTGTACTAAATAGATAAATGAGAGAGTGTATGTATGTGTGTGTGTGTGTGTGTGTGTGTGTACATATATGCACCTGGTCCTTACTTTGAAAGCTACCTATCTGTGATTTGAGCCACCTTCAGAATGAAAATATTTGAAAAATAAATTTCTCCTACTGAATATGTATAGACTTTTTTTCCCTTGCTTTTAGTGCAACTATATTGTATGCAACTGTGCATGGCATTTACAGTGAATGAGGTATTTTAGATAATCTAGAGATGATTTAAAATGTACAGGAGGACATGGATAGGAATATGCAATGTGCCATCTTATATCCATGACTTACAGCTATGGAGAGTGATACCTGCCAGAGCAAGGGCCATGGAGAAGAGCCTGAAACCAGTCCCTCGTGATATGAAAGGGTGGCTGCACTTTCAGACTTCAGGTCTAAACCAAAGAGATAAGAGCAAACCTGAGCAGCTCCTTCAGATTCCAGCAAAAGGGAAATCTGGTCCCAATTGAACTGAACTGACGGTTTATTTGTACGATTACAACAAAGCCTGAGATTGAATTCCTCACCTGAATCACTTCCTTATTGACTGAATCCGTTCAGACTTCTCTCTAATTTAGCAGAGTATTTTTGCACAGAGTGTTTTTATTAAAGCCAGGCATACAAACATCAATTATCTAAGCTACATCTAATTTCCTTCACCATTTATTTTCTTTCGTTGGTTGCCAGTGGATTAAAAGACATGATTAGAATTCAGCAGGAAAATAAAAACAACAACAAAAGAGAGAAAACAGATGCTTAAACAAGAGCAACACTGTTCAGAATTAAAATAACTCGTGGTTAAAAAATGAAGAAAAAAACAGCAGCAGTCCTTATCTTGACTAATGCAAACATACTTGATTGATTTTTATCAGCCTGATGCTTACTGCAGTGGGACTAAATTAGCATGCCAAATTGGAATATGCAGAGACAAACCTCATCACTGCCTTGCTGTGCTGCATGTATATGTTATAGTATATTTAATGCAACATAGTACTTAACTATTTGTGTAACCATGGTAAAATGGTTGTCCTCTGGCAGGGTTTCTGTTAATTTACTTCTAATATCAGAGATGCAAAGAAAATAAAGCAACGGTTTTGTAGACTTAGAAAAGGTGCAGACTTTTTTTTCTGTGAAATAATAGCATTAGCATTGGAATGGGCAAGTTTATGTAACAGTCCTAAGTGTTGTCACTGAGTGCAGAAAAATGATTTAGCAAAGACAACTTAGGGTCTGAAGAGTACCATGACAGAAATATTAAATGAAGAAATGGTATTGCTCTTAAAATGAATTTAAAGATAGCAAAACCAAATCATACCTATCTCAGGAGGTAGCCAATCTGTAGACCAAACTGGCATCATGGTTGTTTTTGTAAATACAATTTTTTTTAACATATCTACACTCCTACATTGACATACTGTCTGCGACTACATAGGTACTGCAACAAAAAATGTTGTGTAGTTGTGACAGCCTGAATCACAAAGTCCTGAAAATTTATTGACTGGCCCTTAACCGAAAGGCAACAGATCTGGTGTAAATCACTAGCTGCCTCCGGTAAGACTGTCTACCTGTTCCAGACTGCCCTGCACATGGTACTTATGGTAAAGCAGACATTGGTTTGAGCTAGAACTAGAGTTCAGTGTTAACCACCCTGAACTCTGAGCCTATGTCTATAAAGTGGAGGCAATAGTCTTAGCTTACATGGTTAATGTAAATATACTATGTGTATTGAATAAAGGTTCTTTCCTCGCCTGGCTTCTCTACAGGCTGTGTAGGGTCTGAAGCCACAATCCTCTCAAAGCTCACCCCCATTACCTGGCATTACTTGGCCCCTGGGGAGTCCTTTTCACTCTATCACTCATGCCTAGCATTTGATATTATTCCAGATTTTCAGAGACATTGGCTCTGTTCTGTCCCTTGGCCTTTTCCTTTGAATCTTGAGATTCTCTTCCCCGCCTCTTAATCTATGTGGCCTCTTCCTCTTCCTGACAGTTCTTCAGACTTTTGATTTATTGGCTGAGATCTTGTGCAGACCATCACTTAAATGTCTCTTCATACAAGAGGCCCACTCTAAGCACCTAATTTAATGTGAGTCTTGTGCTGTACCTGTTTGTCGTATCAGATGCAGATGTGGAGCTTTTTTTTTCTTGCCAGTTTTACCATCTTTCTTGCCACTCTAGATACCGAGCACATTCAGTGGTTCAGTGTGCCTAGCTCAGTGTAGGTCCTCAAGAGTATATACTGAGTATTGTATACTGAATATTTGTGTTGAGCAGTCTGACAGTGTTTGCATTTAATGAAAGGGAACTGACAATATTAAAGAAAAAGGATTGAATTTTTGAACCCGACAACATGCTGTCTGCATAATGTGGCACAAGATGTTTTTTGTTTTTAAGTTTTGTTTTGTTTGATTACTTGCGTCTGTTTTCTCATCTACCAAATGGGATAGGTAGCATGTACCTCACATGCTTAAGGATAAGTGAGCTATAGTAGTAAATGAGATAATGCAAAGTATACCCAGTATTGTCGGGCCTCTGGTTTACTGCTCTGAAGAGCATTTGATAGTAGATAAGCTGACACCTCCTCTTATTTTTGATAATCTCACTTTCCTTATTTGTTAAACGTGGATGAAAATGATACCAATCTCATATGACACTGGTACCAATACATATAACAACAAGAATACAACTGAGAAAACTGCAATATAATATATATATATATATATATATATATATATATATAGTTTTGTGATTGTTATTTTGTTGATTCTTAGTTGTAGACATTTTCCTGAAGAATACATATTCAACTTAAACTTACACAAATTATTGGCTCCCTTGAAACTCATGCTCCTATGTACATGTGCTATAGGCCCCACCTTTTCATTATTTGTCTGAATCCACCTCTGTGGTGGAATTCACCTAACATGAAGCCACATCATGTGAATGAATTTATCTGAATGGGGTCCTTCTATTCATCAGATATATCAAAGGATCTGTGCTGCAACAAAAGGCTTTTTAGTATTGGTTTTTGTTGCTTTGTTTATTTGGGGCTAAGAGGGGCTTGACAAGTAGCAAAGGCTGTAACTTTATTCATTTTGCAGTTCATTCTTTACCCTTAGTTGTGGACTGAAATTTGGAGCTAACATGTGTTGCAAAGCCAAACATGTGGGAACATTTGAGAAACCTGTGTTTGGGCAGCCCAACCACCTGCACAGCTATCATGGGTTGCCACAGACTCAGTGCAGAAGCAGCTATCTGGGACTTGGGGACCTGGATCTGAAACTGGCACCTTAACTGCCCCATTAGATGATCTTTACTTTTGTGAAACAGTAAATAGCAACCCTTATAATTCTCGCCTGAGAAATCGAAAAAGCTTCTGTCTTAAAAGCACTCAGAGAGCTTCTGGGAGCATCTTGGAGCACTTACACAGATCTAGCACTGCTCCCTCATCATTCTCCTTGCCAGAGAAAAACAAAACAAAACAACAATTAAAAGTTGCTCTTGGTATGAGAAGGGAACAGCAGTTAGTGGTTTTAAAAATGAATGGCCATGTGAGACATACACCGAATATCTGACATGCTTTATAAATGCTAAATAATAATGATGATAATGTCATAAGGCTTTCATTTTTAAACTGTCTTAATTTTATTCTCAGTTTGAGATTGAAAATGATAATAGTTAATTATAGAAATTGGCCCAGAGTGAAGCCTTAAATCAGATTTTCATTAATGCATGCTTGCAGCAAATTACTGCATAGTGGGAGAGAAGGCAGGTGGCAGCTCTCTCATTGGGGGAGGGAGGGTTTCCCACTACTCTAGAGGTGTTTTTCCTGTCCCTGTGGGGCAGGGCCCTGTGGGGCTGGAGCAGTCCCACCCTCCTGACCAAGCAGCCTGTGTTACTCTTACAGAAATCCTGCCTTGCTAGTCCATCTCTCCTCCTTTATCACAGCTTGTTTTATGTTGCTACCACACTTACATTTTTCCTCTATCTCCTCTTTCTCCTTCTCTTTCCCTCCCTTTCCTTCTTATTCTCTTTCCCTTCCATGTTGTTGGACACAGGGTCTCACAGTGAGATCCAGGCTGATTTCAAACTTATGATCTAAAGTGCTTGGATTGCAGGTGTGTACCACTACACTCTGCACTTGTGATCTTTCTCTCTGTTGCTCTCTCTCTCTTTCTCCCCCTCTCTCTCTCTCCTTTGCACATGGTTGCTTTATATTTCTCACTCTTTTTCACATGCAGTCTTCTCTTTGTCCCTATATCACTGTCCTAACATGCACACACTGCTTCTCAGGGAAACTACTGTCAAATGTTGCCTTCACCCAGCTCTGGAAATGGAAGGAGTATGCTAAGAGTGCTGCTTTCTCATCCTGGGGCTCTAAGGGTACATTCTACTCCCTGCTACACCTCAGGTTACTTTCTCCTTCAACCTGTTAGTTCCTCCATGAGCTATGGTGGATGTCAGTTCTGTGGTCATCCTGTTTGCTCCCTTCTCCCTAAGATCTGTGAATTCACCACCAGCCCAAGTGGTTAACTGACCTTTAGGTACAAGTTATTGTATGAAGAACATCTATTTTTAATATTAGAGTCTCATTAAACACAGTGATATACTGTATTTAATATCTTACAGAGAAAGAGTCTCCCTGAGAGGCTCATGGGAACTAACACCCATGAGGCAACTCCAGAACCACAGGTTGTATTTGATGCTTCCCCAGGAAACTCACCCTGGTAGCAGAAGTCAGTCCCAGGGTCCCAGGCATGTTCATTCTCCTCACCCTCTTCCCTTCCTCCCCCTCCCCTCCCCCCGCCAGGTTAGGTATATTCCCATGTCTGTGTATAGTATAACTACTTTCAGAGCAGTCACACAGTTTTAGATAGATTAAACATAGTAACTCCTAACTCCTTCTAACTTAATGAGAAAGGCAAGTGTCCATGAGAAGTTGACATCTGAACTTGCCCTTAAAAACTGTGCACTTGGAACTTTGTAGAGTTGTAGGAGCACCAGTGGGGGCCTTCCTGGAAAGCATAGTTCTCTTTCACAAACCTTAGTTAGCCTCAGTATTCTCCTGTTTCTAGCTCAAACCCTGTGGAGTCATTATTGCTGTGTTTTTTCTTCTATTGTTCTGGCAAGTTCCCCTCTGCCTGACTGTTACTTGGAAACTACTGTTGTACTGTACCTCCATGCTAACAGCATTTAATAGCTGCCATTAGGAAGTAAACTTCTGCTTACCAGTTGGCCTGCTGTGAATGGTATTGGGAGGTTTCATTTTTGGAAGTAGTCCCAATTCCTAACTGGCTTGAAAAATATTGTTCATTTTGCTTATTTTTAAGACCTTGCCTTTTTATTAAACATAGTACGTTTGTGTTTCTGTTATATTCTACTTCATCATGGTTGCAGTTTTCTGGAAGAGGTTTTCTTCCTTACTGTATACTTAGCCTGCCCACTTTTGTCACTACCCACTCAATAAATTCACATATAAATATCCATTAAGTACATTTAAATTTACTCTCTAACCATTTTACTTGTGTCATCTTCCTTAGGCCTTTTAAAAACCTTCTAAGATAGGGACTGTTTCTCATTCTGCAGATGAGAAACCATGTTGGAGAGAGATTACAGAGCATACCAGGATCCTGGCTTAGCAGTCAATCAGCATGGATGAACAACCAACAGTCAGTCTAGAGAGCTTACCATTGCTGCATGTTGGCTATGAGGTCATGAGTCCCAAAGGTTTCTTCCATTAGAGGTTCAGACCCATTTGAAAGACTAGGGTTCTGGAAAGGATCAGAATAAAGAACGAGAAGAAATGTAATAGCATTTTCTGAACAGTTAAGTGCTCTTCAAGTCTAACAATTTCTCGTGCTGTTTATAGTTATTTTAGCACATTGAAACAACACCATCTAAAAATGGCATGCAACACATACATATATACTTCGCAATTAGTGCAGCGTAGCTTAATTGTGATTCTATTGTTGAAACTTTGATGCCTTGAGCTTGATGAATAGCTGTTTTCTGTGGGTGTTATCAATTAATCTAGGTAATGAATTGTCTTCATTATCTTATTCTTTATGTTAATTATACGGGATTTTCTTATACCTATTTATCAAGTCAAGACAAGTACAAGTTTTTGGGGCTAACATGGTTTTGAATATGGAATATGTACAAAGAAGTTAGCGTGCTGGGTTTAAATGTACATTTCTGACAAATTTCAGTCAGTAGCTTGACTTTCTTTATATCTTTACTATGATATGAGCCATATCTTTATTTGGGGATGATGCTTTTAATCAAATAGGTTTTTTGTCTAAGATAATCAGATTATTCCTGTTTTTTAAGAATGTACCCTTAGCATATCAAAGAACTGTTGGAATCCTAGCCTATTTATACAGAGCAACAAATGATAACTTTTTAAATTTTGAACTATTGCATCAGGTACTGAAACAAATAAGGAAATTTAAGTGACATTATGGACAAAAGGCTTATAAGTGCATCAAATTTTAAATGGCATTATTCACAAGAAATAAATACCAGTTCCAGATAACAATATTTTAAAAATGCAGAAAGCAGCATACATTAGATAAATGAACAGTAATTGAATTTGAGTTCTAAAGGGTTATTGATAGATTAATATGCAATGTCTTATATTGTTATTTATTCATTACTAAATTTTAACTTTCCTAACATGCTCTTATTTTTATTCAGTTTTATGTTCATATAAAAATTGTTAAAAGTCTTTAATTTTCTCATTTATTGCCTTCAGTTATCTTTCAGACTCTTAGCTGCCAACATTTTGATCGACAATTTCCTATTGTTGATTTCAGGTTGAAGCCATTCTTGTCAATATTTTTGGTGGTATTGTCAACTGTGCCATCGTTGCCAATGGGATCACTAAGGCCTGCCGCGAGCTAGAACTCAAAGTGCCCCTTGTGGTTCGGCTTGAAGGTAAATCTCAGTGAACTTCCAATATCCAGTGTCCCTTCTGCAAGGTCATATGTCCTATATATTACAATCACTATCTTTCTGAGGTAGCATGGGAAACACCGACTGTAGAATATGTACAGCAGGTTAGCATGCTGTGGTTAAAATGGATATATTTAAAGGTCTCTGAGTCCCCATCAGATTCCTGTAGCTGTTCAGGAATGGCAGCCAATACATTTTCAAACTTACTCCAAATGGATCCTCTTCTGTAGTGAATCATTTTATGAGATATATATTCTTAGGGGTGGGGGAAACCTGCAAAGAAATGCAGCTCCATAAGCTTTTCATGGGAAAGCAATCAATCATAAACATTTTGTTCCTAGGACCTCTTGTTGAAGTTGATGACCCTAAAGGTCTTTTGTTGATGCTGAGTTATAACAGCCAAAATTAATTTGGTAACATATGACTTGGAATTTGAAAAACATTTATGAATTCATTTTTATATAGTAAAGTTTTATTTTCTATAACTTATACATAAAAATATTATGTATTTGGTAGTCCCTTTCTAATCATTGGGATATATTCAAGCATTGAAGTTACAGATATAAATAACTGCTACATATACTGTTATTTCTACATTAACGTACTTATGATAACATTTAATTTATAAAGTATACACAGTAAGAGATTAACAATAACATCTAGAAACAAAATAGGACAATTATAACATAATATAATGAACATTACATGAATGTTGTGATATCTTTCTCTCAAAATAATTAAGACAGTATATTTAGGGCTGGGAATGTGGCTTAGTAGTAGAGTACTTGCATAGCAGGCATGAAGCCCTGAGTTCAGTTCCTCAGTACCACATAAACAGAAAACACTGGAAGTGGAGCTATAGCTTGAGTGTGGTAGAGTGCTGACTTTTAGCAAAAGAAGCTCAGGGACAGTGCCCAACCCCTGAGTTCAAGCCCCAGGACTGGCCAAAAAAAAAAAAAAGGAAGAAAGAAAAGAAAAGACAGTATATTTAGAATATAGTGGGGACCACAGGTAAAACTGATACTGTGGAAAAGAGAAATCACAGATCAGAGAAGACTACACAGTATTATATATCATGAAAATTAGCTACTTCTTTAAAATTTTTGTAAATTTATGTTCCTTTTTAATGTTTTTGTAAATCCTTGTTCTATCTAGCTTAATACCTGTTTTGTATTCTATTTTAAAACATCACTTTGGTTAAAAGTATATAAAGTATGTCTAGTCACACAGAGATATATGTATTTGGAAGTGAAAGGAGTGTTATGTTATGTTTTTCTGAGGCAGAATCTCAGTCCATAATAGCCTTGAATTTGCTTAGTAGCTCAGGCTGAGATAGAACTTTGGATCTTGTTTCAGACTTATAAGTGCTGAAATTACAGGTGAGCACCATCACACCAACTAGAGGGAATTCTTAGTAAACTCTTGATATAATTATGAATTTTCTTTTTTGGTATTACATTAAAATATAAACTACATTAAACATCTACAGATATTTGTCTGAATATTAAAGATTTGTTTCAGTGTAGAATCTGAAATTTCAATGAACTTTTCATATTCCATTGTTCTTTCTTAAACATTAAATGGATTTTACTAATGAATGATTCATAATATGAATTGATTATTTTTTAAAATTCCAATTATGCAGATTTTCAAAAGCGTGGCATATCTAAAAAAATAGAATGCAAAAGTATCCACATTTGTTAATATCAACATTTTCAACAGAAAATTCTTCTAAATTGTGGGAAGCTGTCAGGTCCACAGTGGCAAATGCAAGTTTTCAAGAACTTGAGTTTTCATCTTAATATGTAAATTTTATTTTTTGTCACCCTTGGAGTGATAGATTCACCGCACTCATTTTTGTGAAAATACTCAAAACATAATGTAGTCTGAACAGGTATCATATGTCAGTCTTTCCAAATAAACTCAATTTCCTTGGAAAATAGGGGAAGTTGGCTCATACTCCAACAGGTGCATTGACATCTCAGCAACCACTATAATTCAGAACACAGTAGAGGTACTATTGTGTAGCCTTCTCATTTGTTCATGGAATGCAGTAGAAAGTATATAAGGGTGGTCTAATAATATTCTTACCATTCATCACTTTCACCTGGCAATTTTTTTATTGAGAATATGTGGTAGTGAAAAATACAATAATTGCTATACAGTTAGTCTGGTGTTTTGGCTTTGGTTCCTTGGTTACAAACAGCAGTTTTGCCTACTGTTATTTTTTTGGTTTGTTTTTGTTTTTTGGTCAGTGGTGGGGCTTGAACTCTGGGCTTGGGCACTATCCTCAGCTCTTCAGCTCAAGGTGAGCGCTCTACCGCTTGAGCCACAGCACCACTTCTGGGTTTCTAGTGGTTTATTGGAGATAAGAGTTTCACAGACTTTCCTTGCCCAGGCTGGCTTTGAACCGTGATCCTCAGATCTCTGCCTCCTGAGTAGCTAGGATTACAGGCGTGAGCTACCAGCACCCGGCCCTACTGTTATTTTTTACCCCATCAATACAAATGCCAACACAATAGTAATTATGACAGAAGCCATATTTAATAATTAACAGTAATTATTAAATTACTACCATCCCTGTGAAAATTTCTCTGAAAATTTCTCACATGCAAAGAAATGAAGAGACCTTTTAGTATGAAAACTATGCAAAAGTTAACCACATAGCCACTAAAACCAGATTACAATAGTCAAGCAGTCTCAGTGAGGGCTGAATTTTCAGTATCATAGAAATCTGCCTCACTTTTTTCTTTAAAAAAAGAAAAAAAATTTGCTCAGTGTTCCAGAAGTATCAAATGACCCCTCTAATTCCTGGGGGTACATATAATAAAGTATGAAAGACAATACATCCAAGATTATCTTTCTCAATAATCTCTGCTAGTGGTGTCAGAAGTCTGTCTGATAGAGAAAATGCTTTGAAGTGTCTAAGCTTGTTAGACAGTCAGAATTGCATCTTTGAAGTAAATGTTCTTCCAAGGTGTATGTCTATGTTTTTCTTAATTAAGTATTATATTAATAAATACCACGTGCAGTTCATTGAGGTCTAGACATCAAGGAAGATGAACAGAAATATAAAAAATTAGCTTGAGAAATGAGACAAAGAAAAGCAAAAATTGACAGCATAAGACAACATATAAAACATTTATAAATGCTTGCCTGAAGAGGGCTAATTCTGTGTTTGTAAGTGATGCCATTGGAATCCAAGACAGCCACCACCAGCCTTGTTTGCTGATAAAATATATTCTGTGTTCTGGAGAAGTTAATATGATGACTCAAGGCAATATTTACATATATCATATATCATAATCCTACTCACCTTTTAAAACTTACTCAATACCGAGTACTGTCATTATTGTAGATTTGTTGATCTAAGTTTCCAAGTTGATAATGGAGAGATAAATAAGATGTGAATTATTGAAAGGAGTGAGGAAGAAGTTAGTTGGTAGAGGATCACATGAAGGCCATCCTCTATACCTAGGAGCAGCAACTTTTAGGACCAGAACAGTGGTAAACCTGAAACTCAGGACCTAAGATAGATTTAAAGGCTGAGCTAGAGCAGGTCATATCTGTAGCAATGTGTATGACTAAAAGAGCAAAACAGGAGAATTGAGTTGTTAGTTGAGTCTACAAAAGCAAGTAGAATCTAATACCCACATAAAGATTAACAAATTGCCACACACAGGTTAAAGTGGAGGAGAGAAAGAACAGAAAGAAAGGAGATGAAAGAAAAAGGAGACTTGTAAATTTTAAATCTAAAGACCAGAATTTTGATGGCAAAATTTTTGGGCCTGGGAACTGAATGGAATGGGTGAGAACTACCGTTAGGGTGTGATGGTACCACCAACATCTGAAAATGAGGTATGATAGAAAAACTTCACCAGAGTTTGAATTAATCAGCCCGGACTATCACTAACACTGATTAAGTGCTTTCTAAGTTTCAGATCCTCTGCCACATGTCTATAGAGTCTGAACAACTGTGTCATTTTTAATCATCAAGATAACAAACATTTCAAAAGCCAGATGGCATGTTTGGTTAGTAGTGTCTATTTCCTGTAAATTAAGAAAACGGCCCCACTTGTTTGTTCCCTGACCATGTGGAAAACCCAGCATCCTGGCTTAAGTCTAATCCATTCACCAGCCAAATTTTAAAGACTATTGTGCACATACATGATGAGAAAAGTTTTGGACAGTAAGTCATACTTAATGTGGTAGGACTTCACCAAGTTTTTGTTCTCCTCTCTATAATAACGACAAGCTGTTTTTACCAGTGGATAAGAAATGATTATTCTCTTTCTTGAAGATTTTAACTTCATAATTACTTGTGTTTACTTTCCACTTTCCTTGTCCGAGTAGACCACCAGCTGTCACACAGATTAGGATTAGGATTCTGTGTTAACAACCACATATTTGGGAGAAATCCAGCCTTTATGGACAGTTCTTTCTCAAGAAAAAATTACCTAGAAAGAGATGTTTTCTTGAAATGTATATAATGATTCCCGATACTGGCAAAAAGTTTATTTACAAGTTTGCATAGACAGTGTGAGTATGTGTTCAAGACAAAGCTTTACATTTTATCCAGATGCTTTTTTAGTTCTGTATAAGAATCTGCCAGTGACTTCAAATTTATGTTTTAGATTTTTTTTCTTATTTTTTATTCTGCTTAATTCTGTAGCAAATTTGTCCATCTCAAATATGCTTGAGGAGGAATTTGTTGTTCTCTCAGGTATTCATTATGATTCCAAGTTGAGCTCATAAAAAATAATAACAGTGATAAACCTAGATAGTTTGTACATTGAAATCCCATTTCTTCTAGCCATCTTCTCAGTTTAATTTTTTTTTCCATCCAATACCAGAAGATTTGTTTCATCAGTATAAATATTTTGGGTCTTTTACCAAATATCTTTAAAATAAAGAGTCCTGCCCACTTCATTATCATGCATGCAGTCACTAAGAATGTGATCACGTTGTGTCTTTTACTTCACTGACAAGTTGCCAACTCCTCTTTCAATGGACAATTCTGTATCCTTACTCTCCAAAACATTTACACACTGGAGCCACAACTAAAGGAATGCAAATCTGTTGTGCATGGGTACAGTGAGATTGCTACATGGTACTTTGGTCTGCTGAAAGAGAGAAAGAAACTCATGAATATTAAAGCTGCAACAAGCAACCCCAGAGCTTTCAACTGTGTCTGTCCACTTGGCAGCTATCCCTTCTGCAAGCCTCCAATCATGCCAGGGTGTGAGCCCACAGATAAGAGCAGAGATGATGCTTTTGTCTCCCATAAAAAAGGCAGCATAGTAGATGAGCTGCAGCTAAGCAGCTCTAAAACATTTTTATGCCCAGTGTGGAAGCCCTCCATTTGTTACTGAAGCCTGGGATAAACAAAGGACAGTGCTCTTCAGCAAGTTGGGGGATGGACCCAGGCAGAGTAAACACAGATACACAGCAGAGGCAAGACCCTCTTCTGGGCCTGGTGTATGTCTCAGTTGTTTGTTTCCTGTATGTGCTTTGTGCCATTCTAGGTTTTCAGCTTTTCTTCCTCCTAAGCCCTGTCCTCTTGTGCAGTGGGCTATTCCCCACCAGCACCCCTGGTCTATCTGAGTGCATTTTCCCTTTTCTCTACCTTTCAGTTTATTGTGCACTATTCCTGTCAGTGCCTATACTGCTCCCATCAGTGCCTGCCTTTTTCTCTCCATGTGTTTGATTCTCGTTCTCCTTTATTTTGCCATCCTCTGTGTCCCTATTTCCTTTACATTTCTTACTCATCACTTTGTTGTCTGTCTCACTTGCATCTTGCCTGCATCCGGTCTCCGTATGGACGTGTCCTGCTTGGGAACTGTTTGACTGCCTAATGAACATCTCATGTCTCCTCCCTTTAATTGCTAGCAACCTCCTCTCTTTTCCCTATGGCCCTCCTTCCCATTCTTCCTGGTGCTTACTTCATCAGCTGAAACCACATGAGACTTGGCCTTTCCTTGGTCTGCTGAAAGAGAGAAATTGATAGACACATCTCAATGTTGGAACTTTGCCACCCTCATCTTCAGACCAGGCTTTAAAGTCCCTAATATTTAGCCTGGAGAATGCTTTTATAGGTCAAAATTTTAGTTTGCTAGCTACTCAGGAGGCTGAGATCTGAGGACCACAGTTTGAAACCAGCTCAGGCAGAAAAGTCCATGAGACTCATCTCCAACTACCTACCAGAAAACTGCAAGTGGTGCTATGGCTCAACGTGGTACAGTGCTAGCCTTGAATGAACAGAGCTAGGGACAGCACCCAGGCCCTGAATTGAAGCCCATGACTGACACCAAAAAAAAATTAATTTGTAGGATGAACAGTGTGTTATATTAGGCACTTTATATTTTCATTTCCCCTTTAAATAGATCAAAATTTCTACCAAGTTGAGTGTGCAGACAAAGCCTTCTAGCTCACCTTAAGAAGGTAGTTGTTACATGGTTAGGCTTCCTGTAAGGAAAATACCTTCTGCCTGATGAAGTTTTTTGGTTGTTTTTGGGTAAGGAGGGAAGGGTGATGGATTGTAGGCAGAATGCAATGAATAATTGACTCTCTGACCTCTGTCACATAAAGGAGGTTTATTACAAGGTTCTGATATCATTGAGCCTAGAAGCCATGAGACCTTTCTTTTTTCTTCCCTCACCCTTTTGCCTTAACACTCTTTCCTGGTGACTCTGCCCCTTTAGCATACTTTAGCTAGTGAGCTTAGTCTGTCTTTTGTAGTGGCCACTTTAATTAGTTTACCCAGAAGCTACCACTTTGTTGGACTCAGCTTGTCTAACCAGGTTGTGTTAATAGGACCCTGCAGAGTATCCAACAGATTATTATCCATCAGAATTCTTGAGAAATTAAACAAAAAATTAAGCAGAGCAAAATAACACCTTCATTACTGATCAAAAGTTCAAGGATATAGCTGTCAACAGAGAGCCTCTTTATTGTGAACCAAGTGTAGGCAGCTTGCCCACCCACACACTTCAATGAGCCTCCTACCCTCTGAAAAGAACCCAGAGAATAGATGACCCAGGAGTTCTCTACACAGCATGGCCCTAAAAGGAAAGAGCTGAACTCTTCATGCCAAGTGTCTCTAGATGCTCTGGTCAAATGTCCTCCACCACCACCTTTCCCAATTGGAGCCAACAGTAGACCAGGAATATAATAGGATTGTGCAGCTAATTCATGACAGCCCCTCTGCATGGGAGGAAGCACCTACACCCCCACATTGCCCTTGGTCAAGGTCACCTAGTCAAGGCAGTGGCCATTCATTCAAGAATACCTGTGCTGACTCCCTGATTAGCAGCTGTAGCTATGGCTACAGTTATGTACAGTTATATGTAGTTATACTAAAGTGGGCTCTAGAATGTGGTAGGTATCAGGATTTGCCTGTACCAAGCCATGTCTTTTAACACTGGAACTGTACTGTCTGCCCTCTGGGTATTGTCTGAGTGACCAGTCAGTTCATTTCTTCAAGTCTCAGTTTCCTCATGAAACACTCAAGTGTGATATTTGATTAGTCTTCAGAAAAAGAGAGCACCTTGCTATCAGGGAAGAGACATACAGGTAGATTTAGTCTATAGTATTTTATAGGTGATAAGTATGTCTTGCCAATTAGACTTTTCCAGAGCATGCCACTTTGAGGCTGTCTATAATCAGAATTATTCAAGCAGAAAGGCTGATAATGTTTTGGAACCTAGAAATCAAATAGCTTTCATCTCATGTTACCTTTCAAGGTTATTGGCAGTGGTTGCCTAACATGTTGTGCCAACAACAATGGTGAAAGAATATCCTAGCTCAGTAGAAAAGAGTTCCAAAATTATGACTCTCCATTACAAATATCAGAAAGGAGGTTAGGGGGGAGTTGGGCCAAGTCTATGCCACTGTTGATTCAAAGAGATCATAGAGGGGATTTTTCTTGCCTAGGAGTGGAAACTAAAGTGTGGACTTCAAACAGAGAAAGTACCAAATTAGGTAATTTCTTATCTTCTACTCAGTCTTTCTGCTACAAGAATAAACATTTGGATTGTGTAGAGCAAAGATCTGCATTTTGTTTTTAATACAGAGCCAGACCTTTGGGCTTTGAGGACCATATATTCCCTATTGTAATTACTCAGCATTCCCACAGTAGTGCTGAAGCAGCCACAGACAGCACATAGGGAGATGGACATGATTGTACCATAATAGATCTTTTTGTACACAAGCAGTAGAACAGATATGCCCCATGAACCATGGTTCAGGTCTCAGATATGTATAGGGAAGAGGGCAGCTGCAAGACCTAAAATTCTGGGAAGTCCCTGTGTTATCTATTTCTAATTCTTTCTGTCCTCAGTTTTGAAATGTCTCATGAGAGTCAAGAAGACTTTAGCAGACAATATTAAGCTCGCAGAAAACAAGTTTTTCTTAATCAAAATAGTAGCAATGAGGTATACTCAGTCATTTCCTCCACTTAAGTACAGAATCACACACAGTGATACATACACTAAGGTTATTTTTTAGATTGTGTAACAATATATGGTTTGTGTTGCTGTAACAAAATACTTGTTACTGGGTAACTTGTTGAAGTTTACTTAGCCCACAGTTCTACTAGAGCTGGCGTTTTGCTCAGCTCTGGCGAGAGCTCATCATAAATTTTGTTCTGTGGCAAAGGTGCATGTGTAGAAGACAAGGAGCAAGAGGCTGAGGAGGAGTTAAGCCCTCAGTATAAAAACTCATTTTCAGAACTAATCCAGTCCCAGGAGACCAGCATCAATTCCTTCAGAAGGCAGAATTTACATGATCTGATTACATTCTACTAGGCCCCACTTCTTACCAGGTTTTACCAACCAACTTGGTATCATGACATTGGGGGCCAAGATGCCAGCACATGAACTTTGTGGGGACTTAGTTGTATCATACCCAAATCACAGCTCTCAACAGTGGAGTTCCAAAGTTAGGAGTGCCAAAAGAGGTTTCACACCACCAAAATTACACTTGAAAATTTCTTAAATCACCTGTAAATTAAAGTTTACGTGTATTAAAGTCCATGTGGAAGATTCAAAGGTGGCAAGAAAGTTCATGAAGATTTTAAGTGTAGGATACTTTGCCTTCTTTAAAAGAAGAGTGGAGGCAGGCCAAAAGTGACAGAGCCCTGCCTACCATGCTCAAATCCTTGAGATGAAGGAGTGGATGAATGAATGAATTAATTAATGATCTGGCCTACTCTTAGCAGATGATGGAGAACAGAGAATTATAAATTACTTTTCAGAAGGTTCATTGCTTAACATTAGTTTACCTTAATGTACACATTGCATTTTTGAGAGACAACAGTTGAAACCAAAACCCGTGCACCTGGCATATGCTGTCAGTGAGCATATTTGTCTCAGTCCTGAACCTTGCTTGGGTGATCAGAAATGGGTACCCTCCATTCTTTGAAATGGCTTGCTGTGACTGAAGCTGGTGACTCCTGCAGTGATAATATGAACAACCACCCCTCTCATTCCTTAGATGATGGAATCTTATTACCATGGGAGAAGAAATTTAGAAGGATCATGTGGACATGAGACAGTCCCATGCTCTAGTTTTCATAAAATTCAGGATATGCAAGGCACTTAGATAAGATACTCAACCAAGAGCAGAACTTCAAAACTACAATGGCTTCCTCAGGTTATTCAGCTACCCGAGGCTACAGCTTGGTATGCAATTTCTATTTCATGGATAGAAATGTGGCAAAACCATAGTCACTGTAAGGAGCAGATGAGTGTTTAAGTAACAAAGAACAGTCCTAGGCTTCATAAACATTAGCTACCCGTATTATCATTTGAACTCTTGTGAATTTGACCAAACACTGTTGGGTGCCAAGCAAGATGCTAGATGGTAGACAGAGCTGCCAATGGCACTGGAATTCGCAGGTTATCCAATTCTAATATAATTATGAAGCAAAAGAGATGTATAAGTTATCTGAACATCCTCAAGAAAATAAATACCCTATATCTGATTACTGCCTGGTAGAACAAACCGGGAGGAGCAAGGACACAGGACGGTGAATATTTGAAGAGTGATTTGCTGCTTTATAAAACTTGATTTGTTTCTACTCTGAGGAGAATAAAAAGCCTGAATTACTTAGAGCAGCGCCGAACTATTTCAGGCTCTAAAGGCCCATACTATCTATGTCACAGCTCTGAGCACAGCCATGGCAGAGCACAAGCCGCCATCATCAATCTGTAAATGAATCAGTTTGGCTGTGCTCCATGAGAACTTTATTTATGGACACTGAAATTTGAATTTCATGTAAATTTCATATATCACAAAATATTATTCTGATTTTCCCCTGACTGTTTAAAAATGTAAAAACTATTCCCAGCTCAAAAATGATACAAAAGAGGGTAGATGTAGCTCAAAGCCATACTTTGCAAGCCCTGACTTAGAAGACAAGAATGAGTCAGACTTGGGGTAGCTCGCTGGTCATTTGATCAGAGCAAGTTCTCTAGCATCTGTGAACCTCAGTTTCCTATGTTGATAAGAGATGTATTCTAAAGAATCCCTAGGTTTCTTCCTTCACCAATGGCCAGGCTGCATGGCTGTTGTGTGACATCAGGGAGATAAATCCAGACCAAGCCCTGCCTGTCAGGGGGGAAGGATGTGAACTCCATTGTTGAGTTTTCCTTCCAGTTCCTCCCATGCTTCCTTTAAATAGAAGTAAAACAAAGTCAGCTGCTCTGAGAAGTACAGTTCCTGATGCTCCTCATCATAACTTGTATCTCAGAAACATTTATTAAACTGAACATGTACTCAATTATGCCATTATGTTTTTAAAACAACCTTGAATTCCCAAATAGCAGTTAGAATAGCAGTTCCCAAAACACAGTTACTACATACTTTGCAAGTAAAGAATTATTTTCTTCATAGCCTTGCATAAAAGGAGGGGTTGGAGGACAGGGGCTAGCCGCACCTTTTTTCCCAAACCCTGTCCACCACCATTATCTTCTCACATGATGAAAAGCAAAGAACAGACTTTGGTAAATGTGCCTTGCATATCTCTTCACAGCTCTCTTCCTCCACCCAGTGGAGGAAAGTCATTTGTAAAACATCATAAAGAGGTGTAGAATTTTTTAAAGTTTTTTTTTTATTTGGGGGAAGGGGGGATGTGGTTGTGGGGCATGAACTCTGGGCCTGGGCACTGTCCCTCAGCTCTTCAGCTCAAGGCTAACACTCTACCACTTGAGCCACAGTACCACTTCCGGCTTTTTTCTTTTTTGCCAATGTGGTGCTGAGGAATCGAACCCAGGGCCTCATGCATGCAAGGCAAGCGCTCTACCACTGAGCCAACTTCCCAGCCCCCTTTTTAAGTTTTTAATAATAATTGTCATTATTCATTGTGTACTATAGCAAAAGAACAAATTTCATCTTAAACTAATTCCCCTTGATTCCCCTTTGTCTTGCCATTTCCAAGGCCTGCAAATAGGTAGATAACTATCTAGCTGTGCCACTGTCACCTAGAGGTATTAAGATGTGCCAAAAGGGGTAGGTAGGGGTGGGTTGGGAGGAATGGGTAAAAATGATGAAAGGAGTGACATTGATCAAGATGCATTGTATTCATAAACTGCTTTGTTAAATGGTAACTCTTTTGTACAACTACTTAAAGATAATCTTTAAAAAGGAGACGGAAGGGAAAAAAGAAAAGGAGGGAAGGAGGGAAGGGAATGGGAAGGAAGGAAGAAAGGAAGAAGCAAGCTGCCAGAATCGGGAGTTGATCAGTCATCTGTCACATGGTTATTTAAAGTGTTGTCCTGCAGTCTCATTAAAAAGCAATGCAGCATTTAATAAACATTGGAGCATGTCAGTGGCACCATTTCAATGTGGGAAAGAGATCAATTTCTTTTGTAATTATGTGCACAGGCATAAAAACTGTCTTTAGAACACTTTATTCCAAGTCAGTTTAAAGTAGCTATGATGATTTTTATTCAGAAATGAAGTCAGGGAAAGGAATGATTTAGATATCAGCCACTGGGTGAAGAAACTAACCTCAAACACTTGGCTTAGTAGGAGAGTGCTTGCTTAGTGCATGAAGCCCTGGGTTCAATTCCTCAGTACTACATAAACAGAAAAGCCAGAAATGGAACTGTGGCTCAATTGGTAATGAGCTAGCCTAAAGCAAAAGAAGCCCAGGGACAGTGCCGAGGCCCTGAATTCAAGTCCCAAGACTGGCAAAATTTAAAAAAAGCAAATAACAAAATTAACAAAAGGATTCTACAAACTAGCAAGTATTTGCCTACTGCTTCCTCTCTTTTCTCTGGCAGTGACCTGATTTTCTTTGTAACCTTTCTCAGTGTATCCCTTGTCTGGGAGGGGGAAGCAGGTGGCAGTTGGCCTGAGTAGTCACACTGTGGGCAGAGGTGTCAGTAATAAGACAGAATGCTCAGAATAGATGGTGGCATAGTTAAAGAAGCTGGTGGTGTGGGGACCACTTGTCCTTACAACCTCCATTTGACAATATGTTTATTCCATTCTCTTTACATATATCTATTTTCCCATATCTGTCTCTCCCTCTTCCTCTTTTTTTCCTCCTTCCCTCCTTTCCTCCCTCCCTCTCGCTCCTCCTCTCTTCTTCCCTCTCTCCCCCTCTAACCTCTTTCCTTTCCCTCTGCTCTCAGTTACTCTCCTTCCTCCTTCCTTCTCATCTCTTCATTCTTCCTCCACCCTTCCTCTTCCTCCTTCTCTGATTCTCTTGCTGTCTAAATTTCCAGCATTCCTTTCATCTTTCCTTCCTGCTTTGCTTTTGGTCTGTCTTCTGTCTCTCTTTTCACTGTATCTCTTCTCTTTTAACTCCTGCTTTAATCTCTGCCCTGCCTTCTCTCTCCCCAAAGTATTCACCTCACCCTCTATGTCTCTGTCTCCCTTTGCCTGCCTGAGTGCCTGGGCATCTCTCTTACTGAGTGTCTCAGTCTCTTCTACAAGGCTGATTTCTATCTATCACAGCATCTCTATTTATGATCCATTTCTCACCACAGTCCTATGCCTGCTTCATCCCTTTATGTACTGCTTCATTCTAAGCATGCTAGTATATGCTTAATAATTAAGGCTGTAATTAAAGTGTAACAGCAAGTATAATTAAAATTCACTTTAGTGGATCCTGGAATTATGAAGCAATTAGGCATTTTGACACAGCACCAAAGAAGCTGCTTAGAGGAGAGAAGGACAAGTGTTTCTGGGGCACTGCTCTCTCCCTTTGTTCTCCTGGCCCTACCACTGTTCTAGTCTTAGAAGAAGGCCTGTCTTGCCTGAGGCCCATGAACTGCAGGTCTGGAGAGTGGCAGGGCCTAGAGTCCTCACTGGAGGAGAGCCAGGGCACCTCCAGCTGCTCAGGGCTCTTGTCAGAGATAAAGGGGCCCTGAGCAAGGCCTCCGGAAACCAGTACATAGTCCCTCTTATGTCACCTCAGGCAATTTGAGGTTTCAATTTCAACCCTGTAAGAAAGGCTGAGTTGTTGGCCCAATGCAATGATGAGAAGGCCCATTCACACCTGTCCTCAGGCGCCTTTGTATGTGAGCTCCACTTATGCGTACTTAGTCTGACAGCAAGTATGTAGTATGTGGCAGACTTGCACAGCATCCCAGTGAGAGGGCTTGACAAAGTAAACCAAAAGTTTGGTGGGGTGAGGGGAGACTTACTAAACCAACCCAATAAGGCCCCATCTGTGGCATGACTAGCATGATTTTAGAAGTGTGAGGAACTCTGAAGATCATTTTAAAAGCTTAGGTTAGCTGGGAAACCAGGAGCAGAGCCATAGAAGGCATACCCAACACCATGCAACTAACACAACTGCTCAAGGACAGCTGGGCTCTGAGTGCAGTCCACACCCATGGACCAAGGCCCAGTGTCTAGACATTCATGAAGGTCCAGATCATCCTTTCTTCTTTGCCTCCAGGATTAGTGGTGCTGAATGGGTGCTGCAGGGTTATTAATTAAGGAATTCAGTTATTTAGGCTACCGTTTCAGGAAGAACAGCCTTTTTAAGCTATTTTGCACATACACATGGAAAGAAACTTGGGTAAAATGGAATGAGCGTTTCTCAGAATTAGTGGAACCATGAGATAACTCAGCCCCAGGAAGAGCACTCTGTGTGTGTGTGTGTGTGTGTGTGTGTGTGTGTGTGTGTGTGTGTGTGTGGTGGGGAAGGCTGTGAAGCAGCAATCCAGCAGCACAGAGGAGGTCTTGATTGCTGTGTGCTGAAGGTGAAGGACACCAAGGAGCCAGGGGGCAGGGAGAAGAGCTTTGGTATCTTCACTTACATCTCTGCCCTGGCACCCTGGAGTACAGATAGAAGGGATTTCTAGTCCATGTCTCCACTGAGGGAAATAGAAATTTACACATTTAACTTTCATTCACCTTCTGGTCTAGAGACCGATTCACTTGTGTGTCAGTCAGGGCTTTTGTTTCACACTCTGTCATTACTCTGTGAAAGTCATGCCTACAGATTAATGTCTAAATTCCTTAGCCTCCTATCTAACACCTGACACAGTCTAGTCCCCTGTCCTGCTTTTCAAGCTGAGACTGGCTAAAACCTTACCAAATGAGTCAAATGCACATCAAGGTTATATTGATGAAATAATAAACTTTTAACATCTGTGTTAGTTTTCTATCCATTTGTAACAAATGATTCCTAAGCTTGACATCAGAGCAGAAAGAACATGAGTGTCTCCCAGATCTGTGATCAGGAATTTGAGTGTGGCTGACCTGCTCCTCTCATTCAAGATCACTCACAAGGCTGTCTGGCAGGGCCATACGTGCCTCAGTGCTGACCCACAGGAGAGTTCTCTTCTAAGCATGCACACATGGTTGTTGGCAGACGCCCTTCCTCAGGGCCTCATGTCTCAGTAACTGCCATCCAGAGGCTCTCCTTAGATCCATGCCACGTGGGCTTCTCCACAGGACAGCTCACAAAATGGCAGTTTGCCAGGGTGAACAAATGAAGAGTCAGAGCGAGCAACATAGAAACCATGGTATTGTCCCTAGTCTCCAAAGTGATGTTCCATCACAGTGGCTATAATCTTACTCATCAGAAGCTGGCACTGGGTGACACTGGAGGGGGAAAGATCATATCAGGATATGGACACCTGAAGTGGACTCATCAATTAATCATTTGAGAGCCATTTAAGAAGCTACAGATCACAATATTTATACAACAAAGTAATATGTTGCTCAAAGTCATAACAGCCAGTGAACAATAGAGCAGTGCTAAAAATGCCAGGCATGCCACTGGAGAAAACTCTTTTTCATTCTTGTGAGGTCTTGGAGGAAATGAGTAGAAGGGGTGCTTTACTTAGTATACATTCAAGGATCACACTGAAGGAGCCATTGCCATCTTCAAAAAGATGTCTTCCAGGGTTGGCCTAGCAGACAACATTCTAGAAGGAAGACAGTACAAAAAGAGTATGGAGGTTCATACTGTACATGTGGGCATGTTTTCTATCCATTCACATCCCATTGGCAGGAACTTTTTGATCCTGTTTAGATGAAAAGAAGCCTGGGAGCATACTTTCTGCCTGGGCAGCAACTCCCTGGCAGCAGTACTGTACTGCCCAAAAGTAACAGGAACCTTTGGGGTCAGCCGCCACATCTGCTTGGCAGCCGCCACATCTACTTGGCCACTGATAGAAACAGTTGCTCACAAATTGTTTCATTTGCTTCTGATCACAGCCTGTGTTTCATCTATACTGTCTTCATCTTACAAACAAGAAGACTGGCATATGTCTCAAAACACTTGAGATTGTGTATTACAGAGAATAGTTCAAGTCCAGTCTTTGTCCCAAATAATCTTCTATGTCACAGTTAGCCCACCTGTAAAACAAAGTCAGTGGAGTCTATCCATAGTTTTTGTGAAGGTCTTACATGCTGCATGTAAGTTACTCAGCCTTATCCCTGGCATGTATTACTATGCAGAGTATTCTGCAGATGATGGACATGACAGTGTAGAGATAAAGAAGTTGAGGCTTGGCCACTCTAATGATTTTCCAAACACTGCTCAGTGGATGCAAAACCAGAGGGTGAGGGATTTCAGGTGGCACCCAGCCCACATTTGGGGGAATTGCTTTCCATTCCGGTGTAAAGTAGCATGAGTAAGACCTAGCAGAAGACACAGTGTCCAGCCTCCCTTCTTGGCTGTTCTGGTGGACTCAGAGACCCAGAAGAAGCCAGGATACCTTACTTTCTCATTCCAGCTGCTTCTGTTTGACCTACTGACCAAATGCTTGTTCCTATTTGTATTCTGTGCAGTAAGGCAGGCTCCACAGCCTATATTTCCAAGTCTTTGTTTATAAATTCTGTCTTGCCAACTGCATAAAAACACAGGAAATAAATGAAAAGGAGGATTTGATTAGACACTTAAATCACCTATTTCCCTCTGAAAGAATCAAAAGGACCCATATTAAATAGGTAATGCAGAAGCACCCTTGGGCTTGCCTGGTAATTACTACAGACCCACCAAGAATGGTTAAGAGATAGCACAGGCTGCACTGCTCCTTTTCAAGGCTGCTGCCCACTAAATAGAGCAGAAGAGGACATTTGAAAGTTGCTAGAGTCTCCAAAGCAGTGGATTCCTGTGCATGGGTGTGAAGACTTTCAAAAGTTCAATTCTCTGATCAGGTCATGACTTACAATCCTGCCTACCACCAGACCTTTGCAGCAGGACACTCTGGATTGGACCAGTCCCACATGAGGTCAGCATCTTTGTGTGTGATAATACTGCAGCCATCTTCGTTTCTCTCAGTAGAAGCCCACTTTCCTCATACAAGTCCTTACTTTCATCAGCTTTAACTGGACCACAGTTTGAGGTAGACATTGTCACATAGTCTTCTCATCAGCGACCTGGATTAGAACCTGTGTTTGCTGTATCTCCTGGTGAAAAGCTGTATGTGGCAGCTGAGTTGCATGATCCTTGTGGTACTCCAGTATCCACTCCAAGCATACACCTGACTGTGCCATTCTCAGGGTTTGGTTTTTTTTTTTTTTTTTTTAACATTTTCTTTTGGTTCTACACAGATGAGTATTTACACTAGGGCACAAATCCAGTGCAGACTTTTCTTCCCCAACATATTGGGCAAGTAATTGTGAATCTCTTTTTTGCATAACATTAAGGATAGCCCATTACTCTTTGTATAAGTGCCATAGAAAATATAGGCTTCATATGTTACTTAGTAGAAGTGAGAAGAGAAATGTCAGCTCTGGATCACAAAAAGCTGAAACTGTTGCTGTTAAATTGTGCTAGTGTCAAGATTCCAATTGTGCAGCTTGACCCAGTGCCACCTGCAGCACCATTACTCAGTGATGGTCCTTGTTCCCCTTTCCAGGAACTAATGTCAAGGAGGCCCAGAGCATCCTCAGTAACAGTGGACTCCCCATAACTTCAGCAGTGGATCTGGAGGATGCAGCCAAGAAGGCTGTGGCCAGCGTGACAAGGAAGTGATGCCTTCATTCTGCGCCCCAGGAGAAGGGATGGTTCTCTTTTCACTGTGAAGAAATGGCTCTTTCTCAGGAAAGGCTGGGGGATGAGCAAGAATCACTGTATAAAAATCTGAAATCTGACTTTTCTCAACTAAGATATCTAGGCTGCCTGAATCTGAATTTACTTATATACCTTTATAAAAACAATGTCCTACAGTTTCATACTTTTGTCATGATGAGCTTGCTCATTGAGCAGGATTTGCCAACTTTGGAAGCAGTCTGTGTGGCCAAATAATGTATGTACAGGATGAGAAGACAGATCTGGGCTCATTCACAAGAACTTTGCTGCCATTTAATCCTCTATAATAGAAAAATCACAGCCCATAAAAAAAATCTCAGGATTATATTTAACATATTAACTACCAGAAGCCAAGGTATTTGAGCAAATAGCTTTTGAACACTTCAGCAGGTTTTATAAGTTCCTATTTACAGCACACTTAGAAAATCCATAACTATTCTAAAATGTGTCTTCAAATGGAAGCTCCACATTATTATATTGTGCCTGTATTTTACCATTTGCCTTAATATTGAAAATACTGTTTACCTCACATTAAAATTAAAACCTGAAGCCTTACACAATTGTGACTTTGCAGTAAAAGATTTTAATTTCAGAACTGAGGACTACTGGCTGGTGTGAAAAAGTCTTTGTTAATTAAGTCATATCGTGAGCACACAGCTCTGAAGAGCACACTGTGTTCACAGTCAGAACCTTCTTTCTCATCCCCTCACCCCCAGTGTCTACCCGCTTGTGGCAGAAAATTAAGAAAATATAATGGAGGCAAATGCAGCTTGTTTCCATAATGTCCATTTTGTGGTGGAAAATTTGTTAGACTTTTCTTTAAACTTTGGTAAATTTTTATCTATATCCAAATTTAAATAAAATTATGTTTTATAAGCTCTAAGACGTGTGTGTGTATGTATATGTGTGTGTGTGGTTTTCAGTCAGTTTTATTCTCAAACAAGTTTTCTCTAATTAGGTCTTTGTGCTTTAGGCATAGCTCTAAAATTAGAAAATCTCAGTTGTCCTGGGATTATTGTGTTCCCTCTCCAGACATTTTTATAGCAAAAGACAATTCAATGAAAGAATAAATGTTTGGTTTAATGAAGAAGCCTAAGTGACTGTCTCAGGTGTCTTACAGATATTATATCAGTCTGTACAGTACCCAAGGAAATACACTGGCATGATCTCCCATTTAACGGGACAGGTCGCCATCACTAATAAATTTCCTTTCAGTGCATCAGCATGTACCAGTAATACTTGTTTGTTAGTTTGTTACTGACTTAAATTGTTCTCATAAGTTTCACATTACCTTCCCCACTTCCCAAGTCATGACCACATGTAAGAAAGCAGCAGAGGGACAGAGGGGCAAGTGATAAATGGTTTTATTTATTAAATGTTCCCATCAATACTACACTGCCTGAGAGAAAGAGATTGAATAGTTAGTTTTTCCTTAAGTTCAGAGGGATGGAAGTCTGATCTCATATATAAGAGATCATAGGGAGTTTGTACACAATGTATCTGGGATGAGCATGGATAAGTAAAAAAAAAATGAAGCAGCTTGGCATCTGTGTACAAAATAATTGTAAGGGAACAAAGACACAAAGATAGAAAACTAAAAAACACTACACATAAGAGACACATGATCCCTTTTGAATAAGCACATAAAAAAATTAAAGCTTTTTCGAAAAGCTTTGTGGTATAAAAATTAAAACTATTAATTTTAGTTAGGCAATAATGTGATCACAGACATAAACCAAGAAGAAAAGTGAGCTAACGAAACTAACTCAAGACTATGTTGAGAAAGCTAATACTGAATAATCAAGTCACAAAGATATAAATCCTAAATAAATTACAGTGCACATAAGATCAACTGCCAGTGAAGAATTTTCTAGCCTGAAATACTAAATGTGTCAGATTAAAAAGCCCTAATTTAACTACACTTACTAATTCAGCATAATAAACTTGGTTGTAGTTTCTTATTAATGTGAAAACTGTAAAACAGTGACAAAATGAAGAGTGAGAAATGAAGAAGTTAAAGGACTCAGAAAAACATAGAGCAAAGATGATCCAACGTAAGAATAATTGGTATCCTTTATGTGGAAAAACAGCTGAGAAGTCATTTTTCTTAAGGATACAAAGAAATAAATGTTTATTGGGATCAATATAGAATTTTCTCTAAGGAAAAGAATACTGTATTCCAGCAAATACCAATACATTGATATTACATTGATATTTTAAGCACAGCATTTCTTAGCTTTAAAGATAAAGCAAGAACTCCAGGTGTCTTGGTACAACATGCAAAAGAGACTGTAAAGTATCCATCAACATCTGACTTACCCTTCTCAGCCACTTCTAGTAACACAGATAATGAAGGAAATCCGTGAGGTCCTTAGGGAAAGAAAATTTTTCCCAAGAGTATCAAACCAAAGGAAAACTTTTATGCCTTTATTTTTGTCTTTGAGGGGATAAAATTGGAACTTAAATATCCCAAGATAATTTGAATAATTTATACTCCATACAAACTCATGGAGAGAATACCATGTGTATATATTATATATATGGCATTTATATAAATATATATTAAATTATGTATGTTATATTAATACCATATATATGATGGCAATATATGCTTATTATGAAAAATATTTGTTAAATAGGCTGCACAGATCAGTAACAAAGTTATATGTCTAATGTACTCATATGGTTCACAATACCAAAAGGAAAACTGATTATAAAGATACAAACTAAACATAATTATGGGGGGATGGAAATCAGTGATTTTTATTTTTATTTTGCATAAAGGTTCTCTACTGAGGGAAGTTTTATTCCCATAGGCATATTTGTCAATATCTGGAAACATTTTTGTTAATCAAGACAATAGGAATGTTCTTTACATCTAGAAAGGAGAAGATAAGGAAACGGTTGGACATCCCACCACAGGATGCTCTTCTCCCCTCCAGAAGTGCTCAGCCGGTATGTCAGTAAGCATTGAAGTTTGAAAATCCATATTTAATTTACTATGGTAACTGTAAACTACTGCATAATTAAGAGAATTTACAAAGCAAAAGCATGAGAAGAAAGCTAGAAAAAGGTTTCTTCAGTAAATGTATTACATTTTAGAAGGTAGATATTCCTTTATCCCTTCCTCTGAGGTCTGAAATTCAACTTCCAAATATTTTAAGATAGAGCGAAAATTTATATGATACTGTTCTTTTAAAAAATACTCTGTTTTGGAAGCTATGCATGGTGGCTCATGCCTATAATCCTAGCTATTCAAGAGGCTGAGATCTGAGGATCACAGTTGAAGCCAGCCCAGTCAGGAAAATCTGTGAGACGTTTATCTCCAGTAAACTACCAGAAAGCCAGAAGTTGAGCTATGGCTCAAATGGTAGAGTGCTAGCCTTGAGCAGAAAAAGCTCAGAGATAGTGCCTAGGCCCTGAGTTCAAGCCTCAGAATGGCACAAAGTAAGGAGTAAATTTTAAAAAATCTATTTTGGAAGACAAATATTAGATTATTAGAAAAAATGATAAATATAAACTCAAATCAGTTTTCTTTCAAGTTCGTCTGTTTAGGTAACATTTTAAAATTCCACTCTACATTCCAGTATCTCAAAATAACATATGGCAATAGTTTTAAGTCTGCAGTAATTAAATTACTGCTTCCAAACTAGCTTACACTTTGTGGATATACCACCGCATTTTCTGCAGTATATAGAAGCTACTTTTTCTATAGTGTTATGTAAGTATTGGTGTTTTCCATGTTGTTTTAAGTCTCATAAATCTTGGAAGTGCAGTGTTTAAAATTCTAGTGTTTGAAAAAATGCCACGTGTGTTTCAGTGATGAATGTCAAGTGTTATGTGGATCTATGTTGAGGCATTTAGTGAAGGCAGCTCTTGCTGTTAGGAAGAGTCATCATGTGAGGAGAGCCCAACTCCCCAGGAGCATGAGTGGGATGAGGCAGCAAGTGGTGTGGCCCCCTGTGTATATAAAAGCGTGTGTTCAGGGCAGTCAACCATTCTGCTGGAGGGGACCAAATTCTTCTCAGCGTTGCCATCCAGCAAGTGCTAATATTGCAAATGTGGCTGGTAAATTCCAGTTTATTCTGAGTCTTTTCATCGTTTGAAGCCAAGCCTCTTCAGGATCACTTCCCAGAATGTGCCATTTAAAAACAGGGCTTGGAAAATGTAGCTAATTAAGTTTAATTCAAACAAATGTTTATGTAACATCTGCTCTCCCCTGGCAACAGGGCAGCTGCAGGGGAAAAAAGAAACACAGATTCAATGAAGATGAACCCTCACTTTTAAAGACTGATGTCCAGAATGCCTGGAACTGCTCTGTACTGGGCCTCATGGGGTGGTGAGAAACCTGACAAGAATTTTACATCAGTGATCCTGCCATGTGCTTCTATGAACGCATGCGCTGATGTGATGGATGGTAAATCTCTGAGGGCACATTGTAGGCACCAAGAACTTTTTTTTCAGAGACTTCAGTTGGTTTAAAAGTGAATAACTGATTAAGTTATAAATTTTAAAGGCTGTTTTCTAAATTAATCTTCATATTCTGTTTATAAATCTATCCTTTTAAAATAACTTTAAAGCAGCTTTTTATTCGTGTTTTCAAACTTAGAAAAACTCATTTAAACATGCAAGTTACCTTGTTTACAAATATGATATGTTAGATTTTCTTTTGGAGTGTTTTGAATTTTGTGACACAGTCTCCCAAGTACTTAAGTAATTCTCAGAATTCTAATAAATGTCCTTAAAGTTTTCAAATGTAGTGTTTGTATACCTAGATTGTAATCCCAAGTATTTATCCAGCACTAATCACATGTTAGATTGGAAGCATAACATAGGCTTGTTTATCTCACATTTCTTACACAAGTTACGTGCATAAAATGCCAAATGCACAGATCTTCTGAGCAGTGGATTATCCTAAATATTCCTGTACTTTATTTGATTCTTCCTGGGGTAGCTGATGTAGCTAATAGTTGCTCATGACACATGAAATGTTCAGAATCTCTAGCCATAAAAGAAATGCAAATCAAAACTACATTGAGATTTCACCTTACCCCAATTAGAATGGCCATTATCAAGAAAACAAATAATAACAGATGCTGGAGGGGATGTGGCCAAAAGAGAATGCTACTTCACTGTTTGTGGGAATGTTAACTGGTTCAACCACTCTGGAAAGCAGTATGGAGGTTCCTCAAAAGACTAATCATAGAGCTCCCCTGTGACCCAGCAATCCCACTCCTGGGCATTTACCCAAATGATCACACACAAGCCCACACTAAAGCTACCAGCACAGCTATGTTCATTGTAGCATTATTTACCATAGCTATGATATGGAATCAACCCAGATGCCCTTCAGTAGATGAATGGACCAAGAAAAATTGTGGTGTATATACACAATGGAATTCTACATTTTCATCAGAAAGAATATTGTTCCATTCATAAGGAAATGGAAAGTCTTGGAAAAAAATCATATTAAGTGAAGTAAGCCAGACCCAAAGAAACGTAGGCTCCATGGTTTCCCTCATTTGTAATAATTAGTATATGCCTAGGATAGTCTTAACCGAGGATCACAATAGCCCAACAGCTATGACCAAATAAAATGATGCTAATTGAAATGATCTCCATGATATGGAAACAAGGGTTTGTGTGTGTATGTGTGTGGTGGTGGTGGTGGTTTGGTTTGGTTTTTCTTTAGTGTATTGTTTGCAGTTATTTCCTGTCTTGCTTTTTTCTCCTCTGGTTTAGTCCCTATGGTCACTGTTTCCCATTTCAGTACCCTTTGTCTTGTATACAAGTTTATCTGATTTGGGGAATAGAAGGGAAAATCAGAAAAGGTGGGACAAAGGGTAAACCAATGCAACAGCAATACTAGATGGAATTTACTCAAATCTTCTTATTCTGGACAACTAGACTTTGTCCCTTGACCTTGTTTGTAGCCCCATTAGGACATTTAGCTCTATTCCTGGAAAGCTTGGACTTTGTCCAATTTCTTGATTCCATAGGTTAATGTCTTTTGCTAATTTTGATGTTTTCAGCTATTTTACAAATATATTTCATACTTTTTCAGACCCAACATTTTTTTCTCCCTTCATTCCTAGGAGTTCACTAACAACAAATGTTGGTTCTTTTAGTCTGGATGTACATATTTTTAAAATCTCTTTTCTCTCTGCTATTCCGATTAGGTCATTTTTATTGTCTTCCACTTTGAAGATTCTTCTTCTCAATGTCCTTCACGTTGCTGTCCGGCTCACCCATGAGTGTTGTTTTGTTTCTTCAGTTGCTACATTTCATTTCTGAGCTTTCAAAATTCTTTTGTATAACTTCTGTTGTTATTTTTTCTAGACTTTCGCCTTTGTTACTGTACAGTGCCCCAGTTTCACTTATAGGGAAGCAGTCTGCCTCCTGTTCCAAGCCCCACATGAAAAAGTACTCCATTTAGCCAGGCACTGGTGGCTCACACCTGTAATTCTAGCTGTTTAGGAGGCTGAGATCTTAGGAATACAGCTTAAAGCCAGCCTGGGCAGGAAAGTTCATGAAACTCTTATTAATTAACCACCAAAAAACAAGAGGTAGAGCTGTGGCTCAAGTGGAGCAGTGCCAGCTGTTAGGTTTTTAAAAAGAGGTAGCCGAGTAAGAACCACACCATGCACATGGTGTTCAGGTAGGTTTATTCATCGTTCTGGCTGGTACCAGGCCATGTTGGCACTCCATGCAGCTGGGAAAGGCCTGGGAAAGAGGGCTTCTGGCCCTGGGGAAGGCCTTATCTAGGGTAGAGGTGGGGAAAGGTGTGGTCACATCGAATTCAGGTGTGACTTCAGCAGATGCAGATGTGACCTCTTCCAGGTGTGCCAGTTATCTAAGTAATGCAGGTACTCGGGGGAGACTTTGCCGCGAGGAGGGTAGAGTCTGCTCGCCATCCAGGAGCGGACCTTACACCTTGAGCACAAAAGCACAGAAACAGTGCCCAAACCCTGAGTTCAAGCACCAGGGCCAGCAAAAACAAAAACAAAGACAGTCAATCCTGTTTCCCTCCTTCAACTTCCAGCTATGGTTACATTGCAAGTAATTGTACTGTGTATATGATTCACCCCCTCTCTTCTTCTGCCTGTACTACTAGAATAGTATTGAACGTACTTTTTACATTCTTGTGAGGAGTGATTTATAACTCACATATTAACTATACCATTACCAGCCCCTTTGAGATAAGTATGTATCACTGTGACTTTATAATCACACAGACCTTTGTAATAGAAATGTATAATTGCCATGCATAGGTACTGCCCAAATAGACACTAAAATATTTTCTCATTCCAGCTGCTCAGAAAAAGTCTCAGAGACATCTGAGACTTGTTATGGTGGTGCTCACGGTATTCTGTTTAAGAAGAGCATCTTATGTGTAGTTTCTGCTTTTGTCTTGGAGATAAGAAAGTATACCTGCTTTGTGCAGCCTTATCTAAATTCCAGCAATCTGAATAGTCTGTAGAGCTGTTTCCTACCAAAGAGATGGAAAAATTAAAAACAACCCTCAAAGCAGAAGTGAGAAGTACTAGAATTTCTCACCAAGAATGAGGCTAACAGGACTTGATGGATATGTCTAAACGAAGTGCAAACAAAAAAATCACGGCGAGAGTCTGACTTTAATTTCAGATACTATGGAAAACAAGGAGGCTGTATGTACATAACAGCAAGAAACAAAACTCACTTGAGAATAAAATCAGTTTCCACAAGCATGCTACCCTCCAGAATCTGAGAAAGCATGCCATTGTTTATGTTCAAGACCGACTTAGATTGGACATTTCTGCTAAAAGTGGTTTCCACAAAATAATGAATGTTGTCAGAAAATTACTATGTATTTATCATGTGTGTATGTGTGTGTGTGTCTGTGCATGCACGCACATGTGCGCTTGCATGGGATGGTCAATAGATTTGAACTCGGCCTTGACTCTGTCCCTGAGCTTTTTTTTTTTTTTTCTCAAGGCTAGAACTCCCAACTTGAGCCACACCTCCTCTTCCTGTGTTTTGGTGGTTTACTGGAGATAAGAGTCTCATGGACTTTCCTGCCTTGCTGGCTTCCAATTATGATTCTCAACTCTCAGCCTCCTGTGTAGCTATGATTCCAGGCATTAGCCACTGGTGCTCAACCACAAAATTATTTTTTACTCTTATGCAAACTTCCTGCTAATGTAACTGTAATATGGAATACGTAGAGTGTTGCTGTTCAATTCCCCCAAAGTGTGTATATGGAATGGTTTGGTTTAATAAAGGCACGTGAAGAGCCATGGGAAGAAGGGGATTATAGGTGTGGCCTGTGTTTGTATTCCTGGGAGCCTTGGCCTCCTGCCTGGATGGGAGTAGCTACTGGTCCTTTCTCTGTGAGTGTCTGTCTGAAACCACTTGTGGACCCTGTACATCCTTCAGGGTCTTGATCAGAAGTAGAATTTCAGGAGGTTCCACAGTTATCTCCCTAACAGCCCCTCTCCATTCAACCCTCTGTACCTCATTTGCCACCCAGGAGAGAAAGCTACTCAGATTATGTCATTCCAAAAGGCTGAGTTTTCTATTACATCCATTTTTGTAATAGAATCAACATGCTAGTATCAGAATATTATTAGCAGGCTTTTTGGCTCAGTATCATAGGATACCTTTTTAAGACCTAAGGCATAAGGAACCTATTATCTTATGAAACTGAAATGTGAACATGGGCAGTTAATTTTGTCCCATGATCTAATATGGCTACTAAGGTGTATGCATAGTACCTTCAAAAAGCAGGAAGGGGAAAAGTTTCTTGTCTTGTAAGCTTTCCTAGAAGGGAATAAAATTTTCCTGTTGAAGTTCTAACAAAACTCCCCCTTTATGTGTTGTCCTATTGATAAGAATTGTCCTGGGGCTGGGAAGGTGGCTCAGTGGTAGAGCACTTGCCTTGCATGCTCGAGGCCCTGGGTTCAATTCCTCAGCACCACATAAGAAAAAAAAAAGCCAGAAGTGGCACTGTGGCTCAAGTGGTAGAGTGCTAGCCTTGAGCTGAAGAGCTGAGGGACAGCGCCCAGGCCCAGAGTTCAGGCTCCACGACCGGACCAAAAAAAAAAAAAAAAGAATTGTCCAATGAGTTTTCTTACCTTAATCCTAACAAGAGAATAGAATTACCTTGATTCTCATAACATTTTATATGTTATATATTCTCATGTTATATTTTATATATTTTCTTACACATCTATAATACTAAATACATTTTTGTTGACATTATTATTTATTAATGCCTTTTTACTTATTAACCTTGATAGAGCTGTGTCTTCTTCAAAGAATCAATTTCTGTTCATTCTCCTTGTTGCAATTTTTATTTTAGTTTTCTTTGTTTGTTGTAGTGCTGTGGTTTGAACTCAGGACCTCATACTGGCTAGGCATTTCCCAAGTTCTTCCTTGGGTTTTTGTTTGTCAGGTGGGGTTTCATTGTAACTTTGCCTGGACTGACTTTTTTTTTTTTTTTTTTTGTGAACATACTGTACAGAGGGGTTACAATTACATGGGCAGGATAATGCGTACATTTCTTATCAAGCATTGCAGCCTGCTCCTTTGTTTACCCTTCACCTCCCTTCCCAGCCTCCCCCCCCATCCGCCCCCCCCCACCACACACCAATGTTGTAAAGCTCGTTTTGGACATGACAACTTGCACTTCTCATTGTTGCAACAGGTCCACCTGTATCCTTAAACGACTTGTTTTTCCCCATCTCCTCCACAAGTTATACTGACATCAAATATAGTGAAAGCAGGGGTTATACTGTGGGGGAGGGACATACAAAGCAACAAAGAAATAATCTTATAAATGCATTAGAAACAAATGCATGAAAGAAGAAAACATTAAAATACATATCTAAGGGTTCATTTTCCTAACATCACATTATCTGACCTTTTCCTCTTGACTCATACATATACTAGATATTGCAAATAAGGGAAAGATGCCTGGACTGACTTTGACCATGACCCTCCTACCTCCGCTTTGCAGGTCATTGTGTGTACTACCACATCAGACTTTTTATTTTTGAGATAAAGTCCTGCTAACGTTTTCCTCTCTTGAACCATGAGGTTCCTGTCTCTGCCTCCCAAATAACTGGAATTACAGTTGTGCACCATGACAGACAATTTTATTTTACTTATTTCTTGATGTTTGTTATTTTTTCCCTTGATACTTTCTTTGCATTTGCTTTTTCTAAAACTCTTTGTATAAATTGTCATTTAAATACTTAACATATTTATAGTTAGTTTTTTTATGAACATGCACATTTAATTTACTTCTAGTTTTTGTTGACATACTACTAGTTTTGATTGTGGACTTTTCATCAGTATTCTAGCTTAAATATTACATAATTCTCTCACTATAACTTCACTTTTGGTTTATGAACTATTTAGGACCAAATTTTCTATATTTTAAAATTGTGATCATTTACCTATCTTCTAGTTTTGTATTTCTAGTTTGACATTAACACTTTAACATTTATTGACATGTCTTTGGATGTAATTACTTGCTATAAATGACACCTTTGTACTTGAGAAGAATGTAAAGCTACAAATTTTGACATATTGCTAACAGATAAAATATTAATTCTGCTTTCAAATCTTATCTCCACTTGTTTAAATTTTGATTATCTTATTCTATCCATTTTTAATAGAGTTGTGTTAGAGTTCCCTGTTTCAGTTTGCTTTCATATAGGTGTGTGTGTGTGTGTGTGTGTGTGTGTGTGTGTGTGTGTATGTGTGTGTAGATATATTTTCTCCTTTCCATCCTTCCCTCCTTCCCTCCCTCCCTTCCTTTCTCTGTCTCTGTCTCTCTGTCTGTATGTATGTCTCTCTCTCTCTCTCTCTATTTTGAGACAGAATCTTGGTTTGTAGCTCAGTCTGATATCAAACATGTAATCCTCCTGCCCTCAGCACTTCCAGTGCTGGGAAGAGTCTCTGGGATTACAGGTTTTCTGGGATTATAAGAGTGAGCTACTGTGCCTGGATCCAATTGTTAATAAATCCAGTTGTCCGCATTACACTGTTTTTCTTTTAGTGGCGACTTTATTTTCATATATCTATTTAAAGCAAATCTAGTACTTAATTATTTCTATCCTTTTTATTACTACTCCCCCACCTTGTTTTCCAAACAAAATATTAACAAATACCTAAATAATGAATATACAGTGGAACCTACTGACAGTTCATTTGTTTCTTTCTCATCCTTATTTCTTTCACCCAAATCGGTTGTGATGATCTATTATGTTAATGGTTTTACTTCATGTTTTTGTCTTCAAATATTCAAAATATTTGTTAATGTTGGCTTTCTATGCTCATTCTTTCCCTCCTTTTTCTCATCTCCTTCCCTCTTTCTCTTGCTTACATTCAACAATTGAATCCCAAGTTCTTCTAATATCCCTTTTAGCTTTGTGCTCCATTGTGCTCCATTGACATATTAATCAATAAATCACTTGAGTTTCTCCTAGGAATGCCAGATATACATAAAATACAATGTATAGTTATATTCTAGAACATGTAATGATAACTCTTTATGATTCTTTTTACCAAATTTCATGTTTGAGATGATAAAAATGGCAGTATCCCAGATACTTAATAATTTAAGGTTATTGATTAGAAGACACTGAACACATAAACAGGCTCGTGCCTGGAAACCCAGCTACTTAGGAGGTGGAGATCAGGAGGATTATGATTTCAGGTAGCCCAGGCATATAAGTTCTCAAAAAATAAGATAAACATAGTGGCTCACTCAGTCCAGTAATTCCAGCTACATGGAGGCATGGGTAGGAGGATCATGGTCTAAGACTCACCCTAGGAAAAATTGCATGATCATACTTGAGAAATTATTAAAACAAAAAGGGCTGGAGATGTGGCTTACATGGTGGAGCACCTACCTAGCCTGTGGCCCTATTCCCCCTACCCCCAAAAAGGGAAAGATAAGTAAAAGCTGGATCTTTGATAGAGGACAATGTATTGCTCATTCAAATCAGAAGAATCATGATTACATGGAAGACTTAATATATTAGCATGGGTTTATATGAACATTCCTGAGTAGCTTTCACAGTCCAAATTAGGAAAGTAGAAAGGTAAAACAGAATTCTATTTGGTGTCCTCACATTCCACTACTTGGGGACCAACTAGGAGTGCAACTTCATTTAATAACCTCATTAAGGTTTTTTAAATGGGTTTCCAAGTCGATAACAGACTGAGGTTGATCTCAGATAAAGTAATTTTATACCATTTTATGCTTATTAAACGTGTATTTCTGTTTTTTTCTGTATTAGTCCACCAATTCATAAAAATTAATAAATGATTTGAAGTCATTCAGGTTTAGAAATGGCAAGGGAAAAGTAGAAGTATTCAGTCTTGATTGTTGACTCCAATAGAATGGAAGTGTTACATGGAGAGTAAGCCTATTGTGAAGTGTTTTCTTGGACAAAGGCAGTGACAGGTATCAGGGGTCCACTCAAGCTGCAGAGACCGCACTGAGTACAGCAATGACATTTTGGGTTGCCAGGAACCTACAGTCAATACTCAGTGCTTTTATCGGTTTTTAATATAATCACATGATACATTATCTTATGCTTTTTACCTTTTCAATTTTCACTGGTAAACTGACCACATTTTGTCAGAACAGAAAATGCAAACTGAAGTTTCCAATACAGAATTGATGAATGGAGAAGGTAACAGGACTATAGAATCATCATGGCAATGTTGAGCAAGGCAGAGGCCCCTTCCTCAGAGGGAAAACTGATCAATAGGTGCTGGAGGCCATTACAGAGTGCCAGGGGCCCACACTGGGAAATACAAAGCATTGTTCTGTGGGTTAGCAGGTGCTATACCATACATCGAGAAAGTGGGTTAGGCTTTCTCATCACGTGTATGGAAGGCACAGAAGTGATCATAGCTTTCTGTTTACCATTGAGCTTCTGGTCTACAAAAGAGAGAGTTTGATGAGCATTAGGAAGCTGTGAAGTAGAACAGAAAAGGTGTGCTATAATCAGCAGGGAAGCAGCATTGACTATGTAGGAAGCAGTGAGGGGTTATGTGTAATTGTCAATCCAATACCACTATTTAGGGAATGTAAAGGAGTCAATTTGTCTCTGGATCTTGTATTGAAGAAACAGTAAGAGATATGAATATTATTAAATCACAGCAATTGATTTTAACTCCTTGCAGAGTGCAATGCAAAAAAAAAGTGTTTTGAATTCCCAAATACTGTGTTTCTACCGTGCAGTTGAGAAAAAAGTTGCTTCAGTGAATTTTAAAGATGAGAGATGGGGTTTAAAGTCACATTTCTTCATACAATGATGATTCAGCTAAAGACTATTTCTATCATTTTCAATGATTTGCTCAAGTAGCAGATTCCTGTGATTTATTCACAACAGTGTCAGTACATTTTATTGTTGGAGGTAGGACAAAAGGATTTCTTTTCTTTTTTTTTTTTTTTTTAATTTTATTTTATTTTATTTGAGAACATACTGTACAGAGGGGTTACAATTACATGGGCAGGATAATGCATACATTTCTTACCAAGCATTGCAGCCTCCTCCTTTGTTTACCCTTCACCTCCCTTCCCAGCCTCCCCCCTCCCTCCCACCCAATCATACCCCCCCCCCCCCACCGACATTGTAAAGCTGGTTTTGACATGACATTTTGTACTTCTCATTGTTGCAACAGGTCCACCTGAATCCTTAAACGACTTGTTTGTCCCCATCTCCTCCACATGTTATACTGACATCAAATATAGTGAAAGCAGGGGTTACACTGTGGGGGAGGGACAGACAAAGCAACAAAGAAATAATCTTATAAATGCGTTAGAAACACATGCATGAAAGAAACAAAAACATTAAAATACATATTTGAGGTTTCGTTTTCCTAACATACATTATCTGACTTTTTCCGCTTGACTCATACCTATACTAGATATTGCAAATAAGGGAAACCATGGGACCTATGTTTCTTTGGGCCTGGCTTACTTCACTTAATATAATTTTTTCCAAGCCCAAAAGGATTTCTTAAGAAGAATAAATTATGATGCAAACACCCCTGTCTGTTCAGGTTGAATTCTTTTCACATTCTTGGCGTATGTTCCTGGACTATGAAAGAAATCATTGGCATGAAACTGGGTGTGACTAAACACCCATCTGAACACTGAAAGGTAAAAACGGAAGTATTTTCTAGGGCCCAAGAACCAGAGCTGATCAAAATGTTCTTCTCACTATGATCCTTCAAGTTCCAACATTTTCATTATCATGGTATGAGTGAGGCATGATTATCATCTTCAGTTTCAGATAATAAGCCAGAATGGTCTTCATTGAAGAACTTCCCATAACTGGCTCTGTACATGGCTCAAATATGATTTCATAGATATAAAAATCATCTGTGTGCTCAAGGCACTTGTCGTATAGCATATTTCTTTTGCAAATCTCTATGAATGTCTGACTTAGTTTACAATAGTATCGTCCTTTGTTAGAGTATTACAAAACCACCTCTTCTCATTTGTCAGTGAGAAAAATAATGTTACTTGATATAGCATTTATTTTAAATAGTATCTGTTATTTTAATTTAATATTTAACTACCGTATTTTATATTGAAATTATACGAAAATGTGTGTCTGAAAAAAAATCTTCTTAATATGTCATGATGTGAGAAATATTCTTCTAAGTCCTAAGGATAAGAATAACTCTAAATCTGTTGAAAGTAAAGCAGTCAAACACCAACGCAAAGTATTTTCAAACTATTATGGGTCAATGAGCAATCTAGAGAAATGCCTAGTGTGAAGTGAGTAT
This sequence comes from Dipodomys spectabilis, assembly GCF_019054845.1. Taxonomy (NCBI): domain Eukaryota; kingdom Metazoa; phylum Chordata; class Mammalia; order Rodentia; family Heteromyidae; genus Dipodomys; species Dipodomys spectabilis. The sequence continues at coordinate 28,171,917 of NW_024870731.1, read as the reverse complement.
TTTTTGTACGTTTTTTTTATTGTAAAAATGCTGTACAGAGGGGTTACAGTTACATGAGCAAGGTAATGAGTACATTTCCTATTGAGCATTGTTGCTGCCTCTGTTTTCCCCTACCATCCCTTCCCTCCCACCTCCACAACTATACTACCACCACGCCCCCTCCCCCCCCACCAAAGTTGTAAAGTTGGTTTTCAACATAGTGTTTTGTACATCTCATTGTTACAATGGGTCCACCTGTATCCTTATTTAAGTGTTTTTAAAATAGTATTTTAAAGATCAAGTTCCCAGATGTCCTTTGCTAAGGACTGGATGTTTTTGTCCCTACAAATCCATGTGTTGAAGCATACATCCCCAGCATGATAGTATTTGAGAGGGGAAGCTGGGGAGGCAATTATATCTGAGGGTGGAACCCTTATGAATGTTATTAGTGCCCTTGTAAAGGGATAAGTAGACTAGAGCTCTCCCTCTCTTCACCTTGTTAGGATACAATAAGAAGCTGATCATTTGTAAGCTAGGAAAAGGGTCTTCACTGAGATCTCAGCCATAACACCATGTCTGTTTTTAGACATCTAGCCTCCAGATCTATAGAAAATAAATATTGCTTAAGCTTCTCTGTCTTTAGCATTCTGTCACAGAAGCCTAAACTGACTATGATAGCCACTCCTTAAATAATTTAAATAAAATTTTAATACCATCTCTCAGGAAGACATACATTTGATCTAAATCTAACGCACATTTGCACATCCTTTAGTTACCTTTAGCTAGATTATATAGTAACAATCCAAAATCTCACTCAAAACTCAAACAAAGGATTATTCTTAGAAGTTGGTTGCAGGCTGGGCCTCAGCAGGACCTCAGTTCTAGGCTCTAGCTCTTCCAGTCTGGGCAATGTGGCAACTCTACTCCAATTGCTTGCCATTCTAGGACTGAGGATAAAGCAGCAACTCCATCCTGAGATGTGCTTGCAGCAATGGGAAGGAATAAAACACAGCCAAATTACATAATTGCTGTGAAAACTACTGCTCAGCCTTGGCATATGTCATATATTTTTATTCCAAGGATGCTGAGGAGTCCCGTGGCCACTGCCAAACAGCAGTGCAGTGAGAAGCACACCAGGCTCCTGGCAAGTCAGCTACCAGCAGAGGAAGACTGCCCCTAACAAGGAAGGCTTGTGGTGGAGAGGTGAACAACTGAAGAATAATACTGTTGACTACATGAACATTCTTTTCCCTCTGGAATAAGGTTTCAGGCTCTTCATCTTGCTCTGACTTCTGTAAAGAGATTCTCATACTTAGGATGACATTGATCAAGATACATTGTATCCATAAACTGCTTTGTTAAATGGCAACTCCTTTGCACAACTACTTAAATATAACTTTTAAAAAAGAGACTGACTCTTCATGCTTAGATCTTTATTCCTTTCTAATACCATTTCTTCCTTTCTCCTCAATCTCCTCTTCTCCTACTCTAGCCACAGAGAACCACTGATCCATAGTCTGTCTCTGTAATTTGCCTTTTATAAGAGTGCTATTTAAATGGAATCATATAGTACATAACTTTTTGTTTTTTCGGTCAGTCGTGGGGCTTGAACTCTGGGCCTGGGTGCTGTCCCTCAGCTCTTCGGCTCAAAGCAAGCACTCTACCACTTGAGCCTCAGCTCCACTTCCAATTTTCTGGTAGTTTATTGGAGATAAGAGTCTCATTGTAGCCGGGCGCCAGTGGCTCACGCCTGTAATCCGCTACTCAGGAGGCTGAGATCTGAGGATTGAGGTTCAAAACCAGCCCGGGCAGGAAAGTCCGTGAGACACTTATCTCCAATAAACCACTAGAAAACTGGAAGTGGCACTGTGGCTTAGGTGGTAGAGTGCTCGCCTTGAGCTGAAGAGCGCAGGTACAGCGCCCAAGCTCAGAGTTCAAGCCCAACGACTGACAAAAAAAAAAAAAAAGAGTCTCATGGACTTTCCTGCCTGGGCTGGCTTTGAATGGTGATCCCCAGATCTCAGCTTCCTTAATAGCTAGGATTACAGTCATGAGCCACTAGGGCCCGGCTTGTATATAATCTTTTTTGTCTAGCTTTTTTCACTTAGTATAGTCCTATTGATAAATCATGCATGAGGTCACGTGTATCAATAGTTCATTCCCTTATTGGATGGTATTTCTTTGCATGGGTATACCACAATTATTTTACCCACTCATCTACCAAAGAATGTTTGTTTGAATTAAGTAGAATATTGGCTTATATATATAAAAAAAATTTCCTGACTGCTTTCCAAAATACCTATACCATTTTGCATTTTTACACGCAATATATTTTATTATACTAACAGATGTGTACTTTGATCTCCTTGAGATTTAAATTACAGTTTCCCTAATGGTTATGATGTTGAAAATTTTTTATCTGTATATTTGCCAGCTTAATACTTAATGTACTGCACCATAATGAATAATGAAATGAAGCAAAACTATACCTATTTTCAGAGAAAGCCAGACCTTACCTTTCATATACAACTGTGTGGGCCATGGTACAAGTTACATGACTGTTTGTTTCAGTTAGCCAGGGATTAGCACCTATGGACCCAGCCTTAGCAAAACATTGAGTAGCATTTGTCTTAATTTAGGTTCCCCTCATCACCACCATTGAATAAATAAAACAATGAAAAATACCTAATGAAGGTTTGCATTCATTTGTTCATTTTTGGAAGTTATTTCAAAAAATAGGATTAAAGGCTGGGAAAAAAAGAAAAAGAGACCCCAGAATATACTTAACTGCCCACTTCTGGGCAGCTGTATCTTAAGTCTGTACTACTTCCTTGAAGGAAATATGATAATATTGCCTTTGATATTCTTCTTGTTTCATGTTTTCCTTCTCTGTCTTTTTCCCTGTTGCCCAGTGCTAATTTCCTTCCTGTTCTTCTATTGTAGCTGTGAGCCAAAATGTACAGTCAAGAATGATGAAGTATCTTGAGTCTAAATCAGAGAAAGAGAATATAATTTTCTTAACATCAAGATTCCTGAGTCTGTAAGTACTTTGAGAACAAAACAATTAAGTGTTGTTTCCTTTTTCACGTTTCAGTCTATGAACAGAACCTGGAATATAGCGGTATCGTAAGGACTGTGTTTTGCATAAAGGAATGAATGCATATGTAGGCAATTCCCGTTATCACTAGACTATTTCTCCCGTTTTTATTTAAAGACAAGAAGATAGAAATCCTTTAGCCAAATCTTTTAAATAAAGACCTGAGATTCCTAGAAAATTGTCCTTGAAATTTTATTGTTCTTAGTGAATTCTCCATCCAGTGTCTTCTCCAAGAGCCTCAAAAGTATCTATTTTTATATGAGAGCAAAATCTATGAAATTTCTGTGATGCATTTGCATTTGAAGCCTGTCTTATAAAGCAGTGTGTCTCTCCCAATAATTCAAGCTCTGAGACACTGGTTTTACTCGCCCAGGCCTGTGAACAGTGATCCATCTACCCGTTAGCAATATTCAGTTAAATTTATGCAGGTGGGATTTTAGCAAAGTTCCCATTCAGAGCTGCATTCTTCTTCTCTAGCCTGCACCTGAACAGCAGCTTTGTTATAAATGTTTCCCAGTGACCCAGCACTCACCATGATAGAAATGCAACTTACAGTACTTCTTACAAAACTCTGACACGAATCTCACCAATCAGTGCCGTGACATGCAGCTGAGAAACTCCATTTGGCTTTGCAACCAGTGTTTCATCATCCTCAAGTGAACTGCAAAGATATAGAAGACTCCTGTGATAAGGTAAGTTTTTTAAGACAACGAGCAGTATTGTCAAGTAGACACTCAGGACAGTCAGAAGCAGAGGGACCAGTTCACGCCAAAGAATGTGGCTCAGGCCACTTTCTTCCTTGAGTAATAATGATAATAAGGCTCAGAATTGTTCTTTAAGAAGCGAAAGAGGGAACATAGCTACTTACTCTCATACACTTATTCACTCATCAACTTATTTAATCACTCATGACACACTCAACTCTTCTCTTCCTCCCTCCCTTCCTCACATAAACATGCTAAATAGCATTCCTATTTCTTACATAAAAACTCAGTTTGAAAAGCATTCTCACACCCTGCTGCATGTTGCTCACTCCCCACCTCCCCTTCCTAGGTAGCCCTTGCCTTTCAGCTGAAGAATATTCAGAGACTTGAACCTATATATTCTTCTTTTAGCTACAGGCTCTACTTATGGGATAATAAAATCTACCTGCAAGAGTTATTGTGTGTATTACACGGGACAATACACATAGAGCATTAACCACATGATCTGGGTTACAATAAGAGTTAACTGTAACCCAAATTTATTAATATCCCAGGGGGAAAATATATCATTACAAAGCCTATGTCTGCTTCTCTTTCAATCTACTGTGGCAGATATATCTCTATGAGACATATCTTCACAAAACTCACTCATCTTAATCATCCCTAAAATAGAAATGCTTTCCAAAACCTCAAGAATGTTATACTTTTGACACAGGAATTTTTATGTCAATTCCCTGGTACAGAGACAAGTGGACCATGTCTAGTAGAGAATTAATATTGTGTATACTGTTATAAAACTCCCTGCTTTTTGTCATCTTATCTGTTTAAACTTCTTGTATACCTTGGTTTTCATAAGAAAATAAATCATAAGAACTGCTCCTTAGGGAGCAGAACTTGAAGTCAAGATTAGCATTTAAGAGGTTTAACTGTCTTCAGGACTGACATCTATCAGGTCCCAGGGGAATATGATTAGGCTTGAAAAATGGTACACCTGCCACAGACCTTCAGTCTGGCTTCTGATGGCCTTTGAGTTGACCTTCATGAGTATCTGTGTGCCCTCTGCAGCCAGCCCGTCACATTGACCCTGGGAGTAAAGCCACAGCCCAGAGGCTAGGACCAGCCATCAATCCTCCCAGTCACTGGGAGGGAGAAAAAGAGTCTCAGGTTTGATAGGTTCTCTCAAGTCCTCAAATAATCTATAGTCCCTCCAACTCCCATTCTAGTGCTCCCTCTCCTTAAGGCACTCTAGGCTGATGAACCTGTGACTGTCCTCAGCATTACAGCTCAAAGATCTGCTTCTGCAAGAGCCCTCTCCAAGTCTTTCTTCACCATCCCCAGGATAGTGAGTTCCAGAAGGACACCCTGTCAGATGCTCTCAGAGCACCTTTTGCTTCTTTATAACCCTTTTTACAAGTTTGCAATCTTGTGGAATTGTTCGCTGTCAAATTTCCTATAAATTCTGTCCATTGACAAATTCAAGGAGTACAGCCTCTGTCTCTGTACTGTCTCCTGGCACTTGGTGGGGACTCAGGAAATGTGTATTGAATGCATGTCTGAATGAGTGAATGACAGACCCAGCCTGGAAGAGAAGCTTGACAGTTTGGCCTGCTCACACCTGCTCAAAGTGCCTGGTATAAAGAGTACCTGAAGTGAGCAGGCTCGGTGTTGCCAAGGGTGACTTTTAGTGATTGAAGTGAAGGGCATTCTTGATCTTGTGTAAGTGCCTACTGATTTTTTCAGTGCTGGCTGCTGGTTCCAGTTGATTTTCAAAGACTGTGCAGTCCAAGGAGGCTCTGTGTGGGCAGCCTTCAACCCAGGGGCTTCCTGTTTGAACTCAGGTGTCAACTTCAAAGGTAAAATTTCACCTCAGAGTCCCAGCTGTGTTTGCAATGTAGACCCAAGGCATTTTTTTCTAGTACGGTTATTAATGTCTATTAACTCAGACTTATTTGTAATTAATTAATAAATCACCCCTTTCTTATACTTAATCATAATAATATATTTTAAAGGCATATTTAGGCAGAAGATAAGATCTATGGAGTAGTTAAATGCCCTCAGTAAAATTATGAATTTATAAACACTAGCCTATTTTGTACTTTTAATGATTACTTGTAGAACATGAATTAATTGAAATGAATAGTGTTGGTTTTCTTTAGTGGTAAATTAATTTTTCATTTTTCATAAAAATCTTGCAAGTTATACGATGAGAGAATGTATTAGTGTTTCTGTGGAGCTGATCGCTCATTTCAGCTCCTGTTCTGGTCAGGATTATTCCAAATGCAGCCAACAAGTGATGCACAGAGCAAGAGCTAGAGACAGTAAATGACTGGGAAATCAGAGATAATTCCACCAGAGCAAACAAGTCTACCACAGAGACACTTGTAACACAACCCAGAGTTTTCACTTTCAGACACTGCATAGATTTGAACATCTCACAAGGAGAGCTAATTTCAGCTCTCTGTTCCGACTAACAAGCACTCTGTTAGAATTAACCTTCCAGACCACAATTTTCTGAAGGGAAGTCTAGGTCTCAGGTGTTCACTTAATGTGTTATTTTCCCATTCTGCCATTGCTTTGATTGTGAAATCCTATCAGGGCCATGGTGTCTGAGCTCCTGTTTACCTTGATGTCTTCCGTTCAGTGTCGGATTTCCGGTTCTTTTGAGCTCCTCCCCTTGGAACACAGCTCCTCAGATGTGATAGTTCTCAAGTATGAGAAGATGTATGAAGGATAGCAAGCCCACAGGGTTCTTTTTCCCAATCTACCCTTGGAATTCAGGCACTAGACCAAGGCATTGAATTAAAGACATCCTCATGGCACTGGCCATGTTAAGTAATCATTTACAAACCCTCAGTCCATTCTCCCAATAGGTTTCACCACACAGTGAACATAGACTCAATCTTTCTAAACCTCTAAATCATCAGTATTTCTTTCTTTCCCTCCCTCCATCCCTTCCTCCTTCCTTCCTTTCCTCCTTTCCTTCCTTCCTTCCTTCCCTTCCTTCCTTCCTTTCTTCCTTCCTTCCTTCCTTCCTTCCTTCCTTCCTTCCTTCCTTCCTTCCTTTCTTCCTTTCTTTCTTTCTTTCTTTTTCTTTCTTTCTTTTTTCTTTCTTTCTTTCTTTCTCTCTTTCTTTCTCTCTCTCTTTCTTTCTCTCTCTCTTTCTTTCCTTCTTTCCTTCCCTTCTTACTTCCCTTCCTTCCCTTCCTTCCCTCCCTCCTTCCCTTCCTCCCTCCCTCCTTCTTTCCTTCCTTCCTTCCTTCCTCCCTCCCCCCACCTCTCTCTCACTGGTCTGTGGGCTTGAACTCGGCCTGAGTGCTATCTCTGGTCTTCTTTTGCTCAAGACTAGCACTCTACCAGTTGAGCCACAGTATCACTTTGGGCTTTTTCTGAGTAGTTCATTGGAGATGAGTCTTGCAGACTTACCTGCCCAGACTGGCTTCAAACTGTTCCTCAGATCTCAGCCTCCTGAGTAGCTAGGATTACAACCATGAGCCACTGCCACCCAGCCTCTAAACATTTCTAACGGGAAGATATCTTTCCCCTTGAAACAGAAGATAACATTTTAGAGAAAACTTTATAAACAGATGTGATTTTATAATGCTGTGGTCAAAATTCCCATATCTAACAGATCATGTATCTTTTATGCTCTAATACATTATAACTAGGGCCAGTAGTTTTGTCAATTTCAGGCAAAGACTTGCATAAAATACATATACAGTTAGAGGATGATTGTCATTGAGGGACAACAGGCTCCCAACAAGCATCCCTGAAGTAAAGAGGGATTAGCAGTCTTCCACACTTTAATTCATCCAGAGCACACTGTTGGGAAGTTCTGACTTGACTCACCTGTATCTATTAATATGGTTTCTGGCTAACTTTACATATCAAGACCAATGATGAAAATGCTTTTTTAGTGTTTTCATATTTCTAATACTATCTTTTCTATTAGTTTGCAAACATAAGCTAAATATTGAAAATCACTTTGATTATCCATCCCCAAGGCTTATATTTTCTATGTGAATAGAAATATTTTAAAATAAATATTTATGTTTCACTTTGAGTTAGATCAATCTCAGGACCGCCTTAGGATGGAAACTGCAATCTCAAATCAAATTTGCTGTCTGTTACTTCATGTGGCATACATATCCATTAGGTAAGAGGATTGTTTGGCTTGGCTTGGCTTAGTTTGGCTTGGCTTCACTCCGCTTTGTAGGTACTTCACTCTTCTTTGTGGCACTTTTGGTAAGGTGCTTGTGAGTCCAGTTCTTGGATTTTAATTTAATGATCCATAAAATGCTCACTGAGGATGACTGATAAGGCAAGAAGAAACAAGAATCCCTAGCACTGAACTTGTATTATTTTATTCAAGTGTTAGTGTTAGAGAAAACCCCACATAGGTTTGTTTGATATCTTTGCCTAAATCTTCCTCTAGTGCAAACTCATGGGAAACCTGGCACATTTCAGGAGTTTTCACTGTCATGGCTCATTAAAAATGTGGGTATATTTTCAATAGAAAACACATAGTTATATACTTTATACGTGAAGAACAAGGGCAATGAGGCAATATCTAAAACAAAAGTAAGTGGAGATTAGAACGAAGCACATCTGCCTTTTCTTAGTCAGAACGATTACTGTAATGAGGAAGCCTAGCATAAGAAATGAAATAATTTAACCAGTGAATTACTAGCAAAGCTTATTTGGTATGCTGCCATATGATTTCAGGTCTATGAGAAGATGTTAATAGACATAGTTTCTATGTCTTCCTGAATAAATCACAAAATTGTCTCAAAATCAGCACTATTGAGTAGTTAGGTACACTTTTTCAGTAGAGCATCAAAACTCTTCCAGAGTATTGCTCCTTTCTTGGCTCATTTCTCTTCCCTCCTTTCTCTTTCTGTTGTCCAAGTGGTAATGAATGTACTTCAGGGACATTATTCTGACTCTCAGTCTATAGGGCTTCCTTTTCTCTAACATCAGGTTGCTCTGGGCTATTGCTCCTAACCATTGCCCTTTCCTCTTTCTCCACTGGAACACATTATCTCATGAAGGATGTTAGCTCTGTGTATCCTCTAAGAAGATGGTTGCATTTCTTTGCAACCACCAATCTGTCTTTTTATACCATTTCCTATTTGCCCTGTACAGGATTGCATGGGAAAGTATTGGTATTAATATCAATCATGGGCTACTATACCACCAAGTTTGGGGTAAATGTAGGTGAAATACATTTGAATGCTAAACATACAGTCAGGTTGCTTCCAAAATTGCCTGCATAATTTGAGCCTAAGGAAGAGTGAAATAAAAAGGATCTCCTACTTATGCACCCTATTTGGCATAAGAATAACACTGAAATGTTATGGCTGTGGTGAATATTGCAGCAGTGAACATGGATGTGCAAGTGCAGTGTAGATTTTTTTGAGACTAGCATTTTACCACGCTGAGAGTCACATAGAAACAGTTAGCTATAAGATGCTCAAGACTAATTAGGAGAAGTAACAAAAAGTGGAAAGATTTGGGAAATGGAAGAAAATCTTTCAAAAAGTTAGTAATTAGCTTCTAATTTTGACAGAAATTAGAAGCAAAGGCTGGTTTTGCATCTTTAGAAAGAAAGCTAACATTCCTTTTTACAAGACACATACTATTGGAATAACTTCAAGAAGATAGGAAGTAGATATTCCAGAGATGCCATAGGACACATTAATTTCATTCAAATTCAAACAATGCGGAATTGAACAAGGAATTTCAAATTCTGCTAGATGAGAACATACGGTTTCAGAAAGGTGAAACAGATATGTTCTTTTCCACTACTCCAAAAATACAGCTAAAAGTCCTGGTCATTGTATGTTAAACACATAAGAAGACTGTGAAAATGGGGCAAAAAGAGAACAAAGTTAGGGGCCTTTGAACCAGGTACGTGTGGTGAGTTCTTAAAGAGTTTTCTTTTTGCCTAAAATAGGCATTTGTAGGTATAGAAGCATAGTGAGGTCTACCGGGAAAACAAGCCATTCTCTCTTCAACTAAAGACAAGGAAAGGTGGAACTGTACAAGAAAAGCCAAAGTAAGCCTTATAAACTTTGACCACACACCACAAAGAAAATGCCGGCCCTTTCCTCACTTGGTTGTTGAGATGCTCTCCTCTCCCACTGCGTGGCGAGGAGGCCTCAGTATCCATTGTCAGTGGAAGGGCAGACAATAACTTGACCTACTACTCATATTTTCTAGAGGCCTGCTAAGACAAAGATTAAATAATACGCACATCTCACAATTAGTACTCCAAAGTACTAAGATAACAATGAAAAGCACTGATACTTTTTTGTACATTTTTTATTGTAAAAATGCTCTACAGAGGGGTTGCAGTTACATGAGCAAGGTAGTGAGTACATCTCCTACTGACCATTGGTGCTTCCTCCTTTGTTTTCCCCCTACCATCCCTTCCCTCCCACCTCCACAATTACTCGCCCCCCTGCCGAAGTTGTAAAGTTGGTTTTCAACATAGTGTTTTGTACATCTCATTGTTTTAATGGGTCAACCTGTATCCTTATTTAAACATTTTGTTTTTTCCCATCCCCTCCCCAAATTTGAGAAGTGTATATACAAGATGCAGGGCATCGATATCAAATACAGTGAAAACAGGGGTTATCATCATAGCAAGAACCAGGCAGATCCCAACCAAATGAGAAAAAGACAAACAGATACCAACATTGAGTTGACAACAGTGTAGAAACTACCTGACAAGGATTTTATCGCAGCTGTCATAAAAATGCTTCTTTGATCGTGCTTCTTTGAAATATGACAAATAGAATAGTCGCTGCATAGAAGTAAAGGATGCAAATAAAACATAAAATAAATGAGTTTAAATGGTAGGATAGAAGAAGTGGCACTGTGGCTCAAATGGTAGAGCACTAGACTTGGGCTGAAATGCTGAGAGACAGCGCCCAGGCCCAGAGTTCAAGTCCCACAACTGACAAAATAAAAAAAAAAAAAAAAACCAATATATGGTAGGATAGAGATGACAGAAGAAAGAATCAATGAACTTGAAGACAGAATAATAAAAATAATCAATTTTAACAACATAAAAATATACAATGAGTAAACAAATAGGATATGTGTAATTTATATTTTGTCATATTAGTATATTATTTACATATATTAATGAATAATGTATTATATATTTATATATAATATATTATGTGCTCATGTACAGTACATATATATTGCATATATGTATGATAGAGTATATAAATAAGTATAGCTATAGATATATACATAACTATACATTCAAGGACCTAGGAGATTAATTTTAGAAGCTCTAACATTTATAGTATCCAAGACCAAAATCAGAGTGAAAAAGAGTGGGGGAAAAAAGAATACAAAGAAATAGTGACCCCAAATTACCCCCAAATCTGGCAAAAGACATATATACAAATTCAAGAAAGTGAATAAACGCATAATAGGTTAACTCAAAGAAATCCTGGCCATAACATAGCATAGTAAAATTTCTGGATACAAAAATACAAAACTCTTGAAAGTCATCAGGAAAAAAAAATTGATTCCATACCTATAAAAGAAAAAATTTCAAATGGTATCAGATTACTCATTAGAAATCATGAATCTAGAAGGCAGTGGCACGTTTTTCAACCACTAAAAGAAATATCAATCTAGAATCCTATATCCAGTAAAACTGCCCTTTAAACGAAAGAGGAAATTACATTTTTCAGATAAAGGAAAGCAATGAGAAAACTTGTTGCTAGTAGACCTAACCCAAAAGAATGAATAAAGGAAGGTCTCTGAACAAAAATGAAAGGATAAGAGAGGAAATCTGGGAACATCAAAAAAAGAAAAGAGAATAATGGAAAGAATAAAATATAATACACCTTCCTGTTCTTCCATCTTCTGAGTTGTGTTTGACAACTGAAGCAAAAGTCATAGTACTGTCTAATGTGAATTTCAGTGTATAGAAAGGGTAGACATACTTAAGACAATTGTATTCTAAATCAGGACAGGGAATGGGATGTTAAGGAAAGTAAGATTTCTACACTTCATTTAAACTGGTAAAATGATGACAGCAGTATAGTATAATAAATTATGCACATATAGTGTAATACCTGGAGGAACTACTAAAAGATCTATACAGAGAAAGAATTATACTAAAAATACAGAAAAATCAAAACATAATTCTAAAGCAAATGTTCAAATATCTTACAGAAGCACCCGAAGAAGAAAACGGATTTTTTTTTAACCCGTAGAGCAAAAGCCATAAGATGTCAGTATTTATATTAAGTATATAGGTTACATTAATGTTTGGCCTATGTACAGACTATTATGAGATATTTAAGTTAAAAGTAAAATCAGGTTTTTGTACAAGCATGAATCCTATCATCTGCAAAGCTAACTCAAGATGGATGACAACCCTAAAAGTCCTAAATACAAACACAAAACTGTCAAACCCTTAGAAGACAACATAGGAATTAATTGTTGTGACTTTGAACTTAGTAGTGTTTTTCAAATGTGATAACAAAAGCACAAGTAAAGGCAACAAAGCTATAAATATAGAAATATTTAAAAAGAAAGAAAAATCATAAATTAACTGATAAAAATCTGAAACTTTTTTCATAGGACACCATTGAAAATATAAAAACAAAAGAACCAACCATTTTGTATTTAAAATTTACATGAGATTTGCATTATCTGCCTTAATTAATTTTAAGTTTCAAATTTTATAGAATAAAATATATACATTTAGCTACTGTATTAGTTTGATAAGTATGTTGTTTAATATTTTTATTTTTTATTTATTTCATTTTTATTAACGCTTTTTATTTTTTACTTACATTCTGAATTTTCTTTGGGCAATGAATAATAATAAGGAAACAATATTTAAAGTTAAAATAGAATACTAAAAATATTTTTCTGTTTAAAATATGTGACCATGAAATCTTTATTTTCCTTATGTTTTGGCATAAGTAACTGTTCAGCTTTCTCATTGTACCTAGATTTATAAGAGCTTTTTTTCACTATCATCCAAGAACCTCTCACTTTTTACAGGTCTTTCATTACTTGTTTTGTACAGCAAATGCACACATCAGATATAACAAGCTTATATTCTCTTTGCAATAAATGCAGTACTTAGAAATGAATTAACTCTGCTGTCTTTGTTATTTGAGTGGCCCAGAAGATGTAACAAAGCACCTAAAATGTTTATCCTACTTTCAGAGAAAAATCTAGCTTACCTTCTCACAAATTTTATACATATACACATATACACACACACATATATATATAGCATACATATACACATATATGCATATTTGTGTATAGATGCACAAATATATAATATGTTATATATGTATTATAAAGACAATTTCAATGCTTGATAAGAAATGTACTCATTACCTTGTCCATGTAACTATAACACCTCTGTACGATATTTTTACAATAAAAAAGATACTTTATGATTACAATATGAGAATCTCTCTGTTCTCTTCACTTCCCCATTATAAATTCTAGAGATAATTGCACATTTACCTTTGTATGAAGAAGCAAAACCCTGAATATGAACATAAAATGCCAAACATGCAGAGTACCTTCCTTGAGACTGATCTTCATCTTTACATTTTTGCAGCCTCCATCTTTAAAAGATGAATTAGACTATGTTCATATATTCACTGGAAAACATTGATGGAGGGCTTGTAGAAATGTAAAGCAATATCATCCCAGCCTTTAGCACACTGACATTAACATGGGTGGATGGAAAAAGAAGAAGGTGAACCAACAAAATATAGCTGCTCTCCATATCCAACTACCAAACAAATGAAAACATGGAAAGAAAAACTTGCATTTGTGTTAAGCATGTACAGACTTTTCCTCATCATTATACACTAATCCATACAGTATTAACAACTATTTATATAGCAGTTATAGCATACTAGAGACAAAGAAAGTGCACACGTGTGCGTAGGTCAGACACAAATTCTACACCGTTCATGTAAGAGGCTTTAGCATCTTCAGGTTTTATTTAGTATGTTTGAGTTTCCTGGAACAAATCCCTGTGGAAACTGAGGGATGACTCTCATTGCAGATTTATCTAAGTACAATAAATGAAACTTCTGAATGGAGCAAGATCTAGCCTGGATACTGCAATCAAGAAGCTATTTTAGCTGAATTCTAAGGGAACAAACAAGATGAAGAGTGGTCCAGCCAGAGGAACAACAGGTGGGTGCAGAAAAAGAATAAGTTAATAGCTAACTGGTATGTTTGTGGTGTTACTGGTTCTTTGTGAAATGACATAAGATAAAGGTGTAGAGGCCAGACTGGAGATTAGAGGCTGTGATTCATACACATTTGGACTTATTCTGTAGTCATAGATAAAGCATTCAAAATTTTAAGCCTTACCAACACAAACTGACTGTACACAGTCAGAGGTGATAGTCTCAGCCTGAACGGAGCTAGAAAGGAATGACAGTTCTGTGGTATATGTTGGGAGAAAAAATTTGGTAGCTGTTTAATGGCTTGGAAGTGGGAAGAAATATTAATGGAGGAAGCAAAGATGACTCCTGTTTGTGGTTTAGCATCTAACTGGGTGGATCTTGATGACTATTGTTAACTTGGGCAGAGAACATTCTGGTTTCACATCTGTAATATGAATGTACTCTATCCTTGTTAGAGTATCAAATGGATCTGCCTTTTAGTTCTTGCTATGTGTTGTTACATATAACTAGAGACCCTGGCCTTTATCTCATGCTTACCTATGTTCTTTTACATCGTAAGTTCAGATTACTGTGGTTATCTGATCTATTACAGGGATAATAGTCAGCTGTTGTTTTTAGGAGATATGGGAAAAATGCCTTTCAGAAGCAATTCCTTGCATATGTTCAGTGGATTCAACAAAACCTTCATTGTGAAAAATAAACACTAGAGCTGATGTAAAGCTTTCTTTCAAGTACCAATTGTATGGTTGGTAATTCATCCTGAAGGGCTGGTAGAAAATAGCAAGAGGCCTCTCAAATCTATCTGCAATACAGAGCTGCAGTTCTCTGTTTTATATAAGTTAATGGAGAGACATCACTGCGGAATCAATGCCCCTATCTTCGCAAATGGCTAAATTTAAAACAAATACATTTCAGCAAAAATCCTATCCATACTTGCTGATTATATTTCAGAAAAGCAAATTCTCATAAGGTGAGTTTTTTTTTTAAAAAAGACCAATTTTTTCTGCTCCTCTTGACTCTTTGAGGCATGTCTGTCTAGTTTGTAAGCATCACAATCTTATTTTTGCATAAATTCTCACAGGTCAACTCAAAACACAGTCAGGGTCAAAATCTCATCTAGTCACCTAGATTAAAAAGTAATTTCTCTAAAGTTTATCATAGATAGAAGCTTTTTCATGCAAATAAATAGCTAGGGCCTTATCCTCTCTTCCTTTATTAGTTGGGCATGTCATGAATTTGAACAGAAGATTTTGTTCTGTACTCTAATTACATGCATTATCAAGAAAAATCTATTCCTTGCATACATATCATTAGAGTCAGCTCTGAGAGTGAGGTTCCATCACTGAACTCGTCACGCCAGTTCATCATAATATTGACAGTTTAATCTTTTGTTTCATACAAGATTAAGAGTCATACAATAGCCATTTCTCACAGCTTGGATGGTGAATCCAATAGGACTGAATCCATATCTAAGTGCCATTCTCGATCATGAACATGAACTTCATTTACCCTGATAGACTAGGTGATTATCTGCTGTTATGGGGAAGTACGTTGTTGATGAGAAAAAAAAAACCAAGAAAACTGATTTTCAAAAAAACTAAATAAATAGTGTTACTTGTAGCTAAGTGGCTGAACAAGCAACCACCCATGTTACCCTTTTTCTCATATGAACTGAAACCAGAATTGTCTTTCACTTCACCTTCTGAGGTGAATTGAAGATGTAATTCTATTTGGTCATATGGATTATTGGCCATTGAAACATGATGGCTACCTTTGAAATAAAATGACTTTTCATAGCCCTTTATTGGATCTCCAAATCCAGTAAAGATAAGAAAAAAACCCAGATGGCATTTGGACACAAAGAAAAATGGCCTTCACTCAACAACTATTTATTAAAATGATAGTACAATGCACTCCGCCTGTAAGGCAGCAAGCTGCAAATAAGAAATATAGGAAGCCATAGAGCTGTTGGAATTTAAGTTATGTGGCAGCTTTCCATCAGAAATGCAACAGTAACTTAGACTTGGGCTCTTCTGGCAGATTTATGTTTTAGTAAACAAACAAAAGGACTTTCTTGTCTGCAGAGCTAGCCTCAAGAAAGGACTCAACATGGACCTGAGAAATTGGTGGGGATTTGGGTGACAAGTTCCTCTTATTCAGGTTACTTGCATATTTCACTCATTCCTGTATTCATTTTAGGGACCAAGTTAATATGAATGAAATTCAGTGCATCCTATCAGAGTGTACTGATGCCAGGGTGTTGAACTGTTGGGCAAGGTGCCAGGAGGAAGGATCACCTCCCAATTTTTTGCAATCCAGGGTTCCTTTTAGTTGAATTTGTGTCATTGGTGGTGTTTCACAACTGATATGAGGCTCAGGAAGTACCTGGTTCTAAGCCCAAGGGGAAGTCTTTGGGAATGAGGGAAAGGAGAATTTTGCAGGGTGGGCCTGACTATTTGAGAAACAGACACCTTCCTTGTTGACCTGCGCAGACTTTCCTTACCTCTGATCTGCCCTGAGTATGACATCCAGTCCCTGGAAGCTCTTCCTGGAGTGTCAACCCTCTTTGCCCACCAGGCTTACAGGGCTGAGGGTGTGGGTTCTGGAAATGGCAAGGTTGGTTGTCTATCCACTTTGCCTTGCCCAGGAAGAATTGGTTGTCCAGGTATAAGTGACATGAGGAAGCATAAGGAACCCTTCTCAGCAAAGTTCATCAAGTTCCACCATGGACCACGCTGGCCTACCTGGCGGGTATTTTGTCAAGATTTCTGTTGTGGTACTCTTAGGTATCTGTGTGTTTCTCAAACGGACTGATTTGGAGGTGTCTAGGTGATCATTAAGGGTGTGTGCTATTAGTTTGTCCAGTCTCTCTCTCCTGCAGCACAGGTGAGACCATGTGTTTACACCATTGTAACTTATGCACTTTTGCTGGTTTTAGAATTGCCTCTGGTTTTTGTCTGTAGTTTTTTGTCTTGAAGCCCAACTTGTAAGAAGCCTTTGTTTGAACTCCACAGACTTGCTCTGGGAAGTGAGACAGGGCCTCTTTCCTATCTTCTCTGGGATTCCAGTGTTGGTCAGCACAGCCAGGGAGCAGTTATGAAAACTGAAACATGCACCCACTCCCCCCAACCCCTCACATTCTTGTGTTGTGGGGAGTGTGCAGGTATGGGGATCAAGGAACTATCAGACATGAAGACAGGAAGAATACTTTTCAGGAACAATCTCCTGACCTTTTCTTTTTTTTTTTGGGTCCGGTCATGGGGCCTAAACTCTGGGCCTGGGCGCTGTCTCTCAGCTCTTCAGCTCAAGGCTAGCGCTCTACCACTTGAGCCACAGCACCACTTCTGGCTTTTTTTTCTTTTTGCTTATGTGGTGCTGGGGAATCGAACCCAGGGCCTCATGCATGCAAGGCAAGCGCTCTACCACTGAGCCACCTTCCCAGCCCCTCTCCTGACCTTTTCTAAATAGCAAGCATCCTCTTAACCTCAGAGGGGAGGCAGAGGCAAAGCTGACTGTCTGAAGTGGGAAACTATCTGAGAATATGAAGGAGAAATCACAGACCAATAAGGAGAATAGAATCGTTAAGATCCCAAGTAGCATCTGGCCTTAAAACACACAGATGTCCTTTTCACGGAGTTATAAAATGTCTATTTAGTGTAAGTGTGGCAACAACGTGGGAGATATCAAACACAGAACCACCTGTCCCGTTAGGGAGAGAGTGTGCAATGGAGGAAAATGGTGGCCGTGACAAGCAGAGGACCTATAGTCACCTATCACTCTCATTGTCCAATGGATCAGGAGAATTAGTCTTTATATGTGTAAAAATAGATTATACGCCTATGTTTTTGTATATGGACTGTGTATAAATATACACAGTTGTTGGTAAATATCTTTATGTAAATAAACGTTGATTGTATAAGTACTCACACAATAAAAGCATTATGTTGGGTTTTTCTTTTGCTCAATGCTATTCTTTTGGTAAATATTGTTAAATGGTAACTTTTAAACCATGGATAATATATTGGCTAATTGCTGTTCTCTGTACGTGAATTAGCTGTAAGATTGAGTCAGAGAGATGCTTCCAGCTTCTGGTACATCTTTATAGACATTTGGTAATGATGAACTGAGCAGTCAAGTGTCATTACAAACTGGCGGAATTTTCCATACCGTGAGCTTAATTATAGCTCTAGTTGAAAGTGCTCCTGTGACACCAGCTGAATTGATAGCAAGTTTTCTTTCAGCCTCAGACAGTCGCAATGGTGCTTATAATTGTAGGCTGTTTTCTTTGTGGGAGGTGGATTCAGAGGGGTCGTGAATTAGGGAAAATATTTTTCTGTTCAATTGCATCATAGAAAGAATCCTTGAGTTTATAATCTACCACTCCAAAGCCCAGGGAAGCTACCTTCTTATGTGATGCCTACAGAGGCTTGTGAATGTTTCCAGTGCCCAGGCACAAGCAGATAATTTACAAACTCATTACAAAAATGTCTGTGGAGCTATTATCTAGTGGGAGAACTTATAAAATAAGTAAAATAATTAATTTTTGCAACACACGGTTTTTAAAAATAAACAATTTATCAAAGAAAGAAAGAGAGAGAGAGAGTTATAGTAAAAGATAAGATAACCGGGGTCACATCTAAGGACCCTTTGCCCATAGAGACATGAGGAAAGAGAAGAAGCTAGCCTTGCTGAGTGCCTTAGAAGGAGGCTTGGAAGAGGGGCTGCAAGTGCAAAGACACTGAAGCACCAAAGAGTTTGGATATTATAGCTTTTCTGACTTTCGTCAAGAGTTTGAATTAAAAGCAATTCTTACTGGATTTGAGACAAATCAACATCTATATAATTTTTGAATTATAAAACCAATGGGCATGTATGTGAAATGAGAGAATACAAAATGTGATATATACATATCATGGAATATTATTCAGCCATAAAGAAGAGTGGAATTATGTCATTTTCAAGAAAATTATTGGAAATAGAAATCAACAAGTTAAGCAAAAAAAAGTTAGGTTCAGAAGGACAAAGGCCACATGTTTTCTCCCTCATATATGAAGTCTAGACCTAAATATATATGTACATACATATATAGATGCATACATAGCATAAAAACCGACAGACAGATAGATGATAGATAACATGAATATAATGTTATAGTGGAACTGTTTGAGGATAAGGGAAAGGAGGAGGAGAAAATAGAATGGTGGAGGTGATTGCTGTCAATATACACCATATTTATGTGTGAAGAAACCCATTGAAAATTGTTGAAAATAGTGGACTATGGGGAAAATAGAGATCAACAAAGGTAATTATGCATTGTAAAAAACCATGATGACACTTCTTTGTACAATTCATATACACCAGTTAAAAAGAAAACAGAACACGTTGAAATTTGCAGCACAGTAAATGTGGACACAGTAAATGGGGCTGTAGCTTTTGCAGCAAGTCACTAACCTGCAGACACATGTACTTGTTTAGTGGAGGCTGCTTTAAGAACAAAAGAAAAAAAAAAAAAAAGAAAACCCTTTATTGCTTCAACTCTCATTGCTGCCTCTCTCCTCTGTTGGTTGTTGATGGGTCCTGGATGATAATTTGAGTAAAAAAGCTGAGTAGCTTTCAGGATGATCTTTCTTTGCAGTTGAAGTTTCACCACCCTGATGAGAACAGTGAAGGAAGAGAAGATGTGCTAGTACTAACTTTTTACTGAAGAAAATTCTGGTATAACACCAACAACATACAGCCATGTTTCCATGGGGACTAGTTGGCTTTGGGAGCATTAGTTAGCAGAAGATCCAAGTTACTATTATAGTGAGTTGGTTGGCATGGCTCTTCCCTCTCTAAATCCAGCAGGCCCTGTCTGCTGGGAGACAGCAGACAGCCCAGACAGCCGTATGTCTCCAGGAGTAGCTGGGTAGGCATATAGCCTTCCAGCCTTCCAGCATCAAGGTTGACATGACAGGAAGAAAAGTGCTGGGCAGGTCAATAAGGGAAAAAAAGCCCACATGGTGGGGTAATACCAATGACTGAGTTAGCACTGAAAATTACCTGAGATATTGGAATTCTGACCACAGAGAAGTCCAGTGACACACACCTAATGAAAATGGAAAGATAATAATAGGAGAGAGATTGCAAGAAAATTAAACTCTTGGGCTGGCAAGACTCAAACCAGGATAAGATGTAATAATACAAAGATCAAACTCTTCTTGCTGTAAGCTGATTGCTCCAGGTGGGAGGGGTGTAGCTTCCCTTCCCTTCCATTTACCTGTCATTTTCTAATCGCCCTCATCTTTCAAGATAGAAAGCACACAGATCTCTCCATCCAGAAACACAGTCTCCTCCCTGATTGGTTCCCCCCAGTCGCTGCTGTTTTATCAGTACTGTTCCTGATTAGAATGGAGGCTGGAAAGGAGAGCTACATTTGATAATTGTGACCTGAGAAACAGTAGAATAATTGAGTCAAAAAGGGAATATAAGGGACAAGATGCTGGTTCCCAAATTATTGTCTCCCTCTTTATTGGCTTTGTATATTTGGTGCATGTTAAGACATCTCCATTCACCCTTCTCAAAAAGCTCCTTCAAACACCACAAACATGCTAAGATCATTACTTTTCATCCCAAACTGGGTCTTTCTCTAATACTCTTAAGTCATCAGTGACACCTCTTCTTTGAGCAAACCAGAAACCTAAACATTTTCAGTGTACTTAAAACATTCTAATTTAGTTCTATATTTTCTCATATCAGTGGAGACAACCCTATAGAAGAAAAGCAGAGATTTTTTTTTATGGAATTCAGGTTCCCCCATAGAGTAGTTTAAACCTGAATCAGTTGAGCATCTTCAGTTAATGAGGACATAGAGTTCCCTGAACTAATCTGAAGAGAAGGAACTGGTGCATGGACATCCCTATGAAGAACAAATACCTGCTTGCTGGATGGGAATTAGACATGATTTTATTTTTGTTATCTTCCACCAAGAGGCAAAAAAAAAGCTCAAGAAACTTGAGAAGAAGACCAAAGGAAAGGGAGGAAAGAAGAAGGAAGGAAAAAGAAGAGGAAAGAAGGAAAGGAAAGGGGAGGGAAGGGAGGAAAAGGAAAGGGGAGGGGAGGGAAGAAAAGGAGAGAACAGAAGGGATTGGAGGGAATAAAATTGAAACTGTCTTCTTGCCTCAGAACACTTTACATTTGTCAAAGATAATAAACATGATTGTTAAAAAATGTTTGTTATTGCCTTTTAATTTTTATTCAATAACATCACTCACCATGAATGCTGTTGGAGAATATGAAACTAGCTTGAGAGAATGTTCAATTATGTTTCCAAGTTGATTTTATTTTTGTATGAATGTGTTTCAATATTCATAATTGCTACTGATCTTTGATTTAGTTCTTCTGTTAAATCTCTACCACAATAGCTTTTATAAAATGTATCATACACAATCACACAATTGAAGGCTCAAAATGATACTAGGGATTATCAAGTTCACCCGCTTCCTTTTTCAAAGGCCCTGGGATAGAATGCAATTAAGATTTGTCTGAAGTAATCTGTATGGATGTGCTGGACTCCCGTTGTCCCACCCAGATCCCATTTCTTTCTTGTTCTGTTATTCTCTCCTTTTACATTTCCAAACATTTTTCTTAAAGGAAAAAAGTTTTCAATAAAAATTTACTGTGAAATTTTATTTAATTAAATACCTGCTATCTGCTTCATGACATCCCTGGTCATAATAAAATAGGTAAGAACTGTGACACAGTCAAAGGAGAATTATGGATCTTGGCCATCTCTTCTTTCCCTTCTCTTTCCATGGTTCTGGGCATGTCATAGGCATATGCCATTCCCTTGACCTTGACTATTTTCCCAACTCCTGTAAAATTATCATTAACTGTCTTTTGAATGGTAATAGGTTTAGAATAATGTAAACTAATTATTAAAACATTTATTTCCTCACTTGTCTACTTCTACACATTAAACTTTCATTTAAAGATGAATTAAATAAAATAACTATTTTTTAAAACCTCTTGGTAACTGGCTTCTAACAATCATTTTTAAGGAGTTGAAATTAATTATTAATATTATTTGCCTTAAGATTAACTAGTTGGTTTTTAAGGGCAATTTGTATGGAAAGACAACCTGCTGTTCCCTGCATTTCAGAGTATATCCCTAAATTTCAGAGTATATGAAGTAGATTTCATCTTTGTTTAGCTTCTTTGTGGGCTCTCCTTACTACAGTACTCTGGAATGCAAAGAGCATTGCCCTTGATCCGACCAGAGGCTCTAAAATTGTATAATCCAAAAATTTTATCCAACAAATTGGAGTTGTTAGCAGGGAAGGCTCGTTTTTCCTTCATGGATTAGAACGTAGGCTGAGAGCCTGAAGCAGCCGGCTCACAATGCTGCACTGACAATGCTGGCTGCCTTTACCCCTACATGCTCACTGTTTTCATGCTGATAGACCTGAGGCCTTCAACCATAAGCCACCAAGTCTCTTTGCCTAAAGATTCTCTCAGGTTCTGGAAGCCCAGTCACTGGCATGTTCATGGGGCAGACTGCAAGTGCCAGGGAACTGAAAAACTTTCAACCAATGACTGACCCACATTGGTAGAACAAAGAGATCCTCAGATCTCTTTCAAGTATGTATGAATTTATGATAAGAAGCTATTACTTATAAATAACCTTTGTCTGAATATCTGTACATATTTATGTATACCTGTGTTTCGTTGTGTTTGTAGGAATATGATACATTGAATTGGAGGCATGGCTAAAGTAGTAGAGTGCCTTCCTAGAAAGGGCAAGGCCTTGAGTTCAATCCCCACTACCTCAAAAACATACAGATATGTAATTCATGTTATTTAATATTGTTCAAACTTAGAACACTATTCCAATTAACTCAATAAAATCTTCCAGTATTTATAATCCAAGGATTAATATTCAGCCAGCATTTATCAGTACAATAGTACCAGCCCTATTACCTGCAGCCATGCTGTGGGTACCCATCTGACTGGCCCAGAAACATGCCATAGGCCCTTAATGCTGGGGTGGACCTCATAGTTATCTGCTCATAACCACCACCAAACCATGCCCTCCTCTCTTTATGGCTCAGAATCTTATCTCAAATGCTCAGGAAGACCCATGATTCCCCCAGACTAGACCCAAGACAATAAACATTGAAAGGAATTGAAGCCTGAGTTAGAATTCAGTAACAGAGTGAGTACTTAACCATTCTCAAGATGCCAAATGTAATCTCCAGAACTAAAAGGGGGAAAGAAAGAAAAGAAAAGGAAAAAATTGATAGAAGCTCACTTACCTGTTCATTCATTCATTTATTCATTCCTTGGGTAGTAAACGGAAGATGAGTTATGGAATTCTCGATTCCCTTTACCTGCATCAAATTGGAAGCAGTACAGGTTTTTAGGGATATTAGCATGCTAGTGTTCTCTTAGTTTCTCTTCATCCTACATTGATAGTCAGGACCTTCTATCACTGACTTAAGATTTTTCCAAGACTAAAAAGTGAATCTTCTGGAGATTTCTGCTCCTTTTACAACTTTATCAGCAATTGTTGAATATATTTATGCATCAGGGGTAAAAGGGACAAGGAGATAAGACTCTGGCGGGAATGGGTCCGCAGTAGTGCCTTCTCCACTTCCAGGGCCCTGGAATGAGCAGGTGAATGACCTTCAGGCTCTGCCTCACTTGTCTATGCTTCAATTAGGGCAGCACTCTAGAATGTCTCATCTGGAAAAGTAAACATTTGGACACATTCATCTGACTTAGGGAAATCTATTCTTTTATTTAAAGTATATGTTTTCCAAATAAGGGAATATGCTCACTAGAGATAAAAATAAATAAGGAAATGGATATTTCTTAAGAATTGGACTTAATATCGAGGCATCATACTCTGAATAGCCATGTAGACCAGGTTCCTGAGGAAATGTAGCTGTTTCTCCCATAGTGAGTACAACTTCTCTGATCAGAGGGCCTGTCTTCTTTAGAGGAAGCTAGAACCACTAGGGGAGGGGGGGCCTTCCTTGTTTCTCTGGATGAAGGGCTGTGGGCACCCTGCCTCAGTGGGATGCTGCGATCAAGGTCTGCTGCGTGGGTTACAATGGGAAGAAAAAAATATCAGACCCAACTTTCCATTCCTACCCTGGGACTGAGCACTTAGTGTTGTGTTTACAGATGTCTTTGTCTCAAGCAGGATTCTAATCTACTTGAGAATTTTTACATCCTATGAATAATGCCCCCAGAGGCTTTAAAAGAGAAAAATATGCACACTCTGATGTAAAGATTTATGGGTTTCCATGCAAAACAATCCAGTGGGGAGATCTTAAAAATTAAATTTGTATTCTAGGCAGCACCACATGGAGTATTTGAAGAATTTATGAGTTTTAACTATGAGGAGAGCACACTGCGGGCGAGTGTATCGAACAGGTGGGGAAACTTACCTTTTTGTTTTGTTTCTGAACTGAAGAATATGTAGCAACAATGAGATTTGTTTTGCCCACATAGGAGTAGTAAGAAAGCAAAGCACCAGCCTTCGTCTGAGCTAAAGAGCTCTGGATTGTAGTGTTACAGTCACTTCCGCACATTGACTACAAGCCACCATGTGTGTTTGTAAACAACTAAAAGACCCAGCTAATCTTGAGCAATGCGCAAATGAGCCATCTTTGAGAATGCCAGTCGTCTGCTAATAACTTTCTGAAATTGCTTTCCAGCTCTAATTGAAACCATAAATCCTCATCATACTCAAAGCCTAACCACTGTATACCATTAGCTCCCTTTGGTTCTTAATCTTCTTCTTCTGGGGGCACTTCCTTGCTGTGTCTTTCTTTCCCCAGGAACAGCTCCATTTATTATTGCAGTTCAAATACCTTAAAAATACTCCTGTTGGAGAGCTATATAGCATCTCCTAGCATGGAGGTGAGAGTTGCTTCATAATAGGATCTACCCATTCCCCTTGGAACAAGGTCAGAAAGCACCAGTGCAATATACTTTCCCACATTTCATTTTAGACATCCATAGATAACACGGATCGAAAGAATATTTAAATTCTGTTCAGTTAGGACAGGCTTCCTCTGTTATGTAGTAAAGCAGGTAGGAGGTTGTGGTTGCCTCCAGATAATTTGCCAGACAAGAAAAATGGCCTCACAGACCATCTGACAGCTTTATCCTTGTGGCTTTGGCAGGAAAAATAGGCAAAAAAGATTGCAGAGGCGGCTGAGTGGAATGCAACACAAAAAGTTCAGAAAATATTAACTGGTTGTAAAATGAGGGGGAGGACATAGTAAAGGATCTGGCTTTTCAGTTATATAAAATCACTATTACAACATTTTTATAGCCAAATTATGCTCCCTTTCTGTGCTGTATCATTGGGTCTATTGCCTGGGAGAGATGGCAAAGGATCTCTCCACCAGGCATAAAATGTTGCATGGGTGAAGCAGCTAGGAATCTTTTTATGGCTGAGTCATGCTTCTGGTGACAATGAAGACCACTCACAGTTTTGGTCTGATTTACAATAGGCCCTGTGCCTTTATAGATCTCTTCTAGCCCTATTTGTTTACCTGAAAATCCTCTCTTGGGCCTTCTAATAGACACTTGTCATTAATGAGGAATGAATTCTCTGACACTAGCCACATGGAGCCTTCAAAAATTTGAGACTATCAGGAAGTTCTCTCTGATCTTTGAAAGCAGGAAAGACAGGCTTACTAAAGCACTGCATTCGAAGATGGCCCACTTGGTAAAGTCATCCTCAGTTCATCCATTTTAGCCAGTCACTCATTAAACAGAGAAGAAACTATCTCTTAGTGCTCTTGTAAGAGTAATAAGAATTTGGACACTCCCTTAAGAAAGGTCTTTAGCATAAAGTTGGAGTGTACAGACCATATATCCCCTGAAACAACATGACCTGTGGTTTCAAGGGATTTTAATATATGCTTGTTTATAGGACAAATTGTAATGAAACACATAGGAAAACACGGGCTACAGCCCAGTGAACTAGGACTTAGCCGCACTTCTCGTCCTAACCTGTATTGTAGATCTCAGTATCCACAAGGAGCCATTCCAGGACTCTGCAAATCCAAAAATCTGTGAGTACACAGATCTCTCATGTGAAAAGATGTGATCATTTCCCAGAACCTCTTCAGATCTTCTCCTATACATCATCTCAACAATGCAATGTAAATGTTATATAAAATTTTTTCTGTCTGTGGAGGGTTCAATTCTTGGGTCCAAAATCCTAGAAACTTGCATATGCTGAACATTTCTTAGAACAATCTACGAGGCAATGTTTTTCTTCATTCGTGATTGTGTGGTTCATGGGAGATATGGTTTTCTCCCAATATCAGGTAGGTTTCAGTTCCTTTTCAAAATGTTTGGAAGGGGTAGTAGGGTTTGAACTCAAGACTTCACACTTCTAGGCAGGTTCTCTAACACTTAAGCCCCTAGCTCTTTTTGCTTTTAGATAATGTTCAGGTGCAGTCCAGCATTTCAGCTAGACCTGGCTAGCTCAGACCAGGCTTTGGATGGTTATCCTCCAACCTGCAGTCTCCTGAGAAGGTAGGACTGCAGGTGCACACCATCACACCCAGCTTGTTGGTTGAGATTGAGTCTTGCTGACTAAATTCTGACCCTCCTTATCTCTGTCTCCTGAATATTTAGGATTACAGACATGAGCCACTATGCCTGGCCAAAAGTGTATTTTTAAGAACTCCTCATATGAGGATCATTTTCTGCTTTGACTTCTTTGAGTGTTTTTGTTTTGGTCTATCCAAAATCTTAGGTGATTTGTTCTTTGCCTTCATAACAAGTTGCTTTGTTTTTCTTGCCTCATACTTCAGTAAAACTTAGGTCTTGAAAACCTACAGAGGTGCTGTTTCTCCTACCTGTATATTCTTCTTCTTTTTTTTTTTTTGTCAGTCGTGGGGCTTGAACTCTAGGCCTGGGCACTGTCCCTGAGCTCTTCAGCTCAAGGTGAGTGCTCTACCACTTGACCACAGTGCCACTTCCGGTTTTCTAGTGGTTCATTGGAGATAAGAGTCTCATGGACTTTCCTGCCCGGGCTGTCTTTGAACTGTGATCCTCAGATCTCAGCCTCCTGAGTAGCTAGGATTACAGGCGTGAGCCACCAGTCCTTGGCTCCTATATATTCTTGAATACAGTACTACTTCTTTCTAGAACAACTCTTACCATAATTTCTGCCTGTTTTTCAGAATTATACCAAGTTTTTCTAGGGTTGTTTTTGAGAGTCAATCTGTCCTATCATATTTCCCAGAGACTTCTACTCTAGCTTACGTCAAATTTCCTGACTTCTGGCTGCTTCTCATATCCATGTACTTTCTGAAAATTAACTTCTTGAGGGTAGAATATGTGTTATAATTGTTCAAAAATGGTAGTTTCTTTTTGTTCGTTGTTTTGTTTTGTTGGTCGTGGAGCTTGAACTCTGGGCCCCAGTGTTGCCCCTCAGCTCTTCAGCTCAAGATGAGTGCTCTACCACTTGAGTTTTCTGGTGGCTTGTTGGATATAAGAGTTTCACAAACTTTTGTGCCCTGGCTGGCTTTCAACCACGATCCTCAGATCTCAGCCTCCTGAGTATCTAGGATTACAAATGTGAGCCACCAGTGCCCGGCTCAAAAATGATAGTTTTTATCATTAGTGTAAGGGCCAAGACTCCCTTGGGCAACATGCTTAAATATCCCCAGATGTCCTCTCTTGCAAAATGAGACTTATTAACTACTGCTGCGTAACAAAACACCATGGACTGAGCGGTGTAGAACAGCCCACATTTACAATGTCACTGATGGACCAGTAATCTAAGAATTACCTAGCTGGGTCTTCTAAAAGGCTGTAATCAAGATGTGAGCCTTCACTCTTAGAATCCTGGTGTCTTGAGACTTGGAGTCTCTTTCAGAGGGTGGGCTAGAGAGAGTCCACTTCTAAACTCACTCAGCTTTGTTAGCAAGATTCATTTCCTTCTGATTATAGGACTCGGTAGCTTGCCTCTTTCCAGCCAGTAATAGATGAAAAGAAGTCAGCAGTAGGAACACTTACAATGTGATCTCCTACACCTCATCACCTTTACCTCCCACACTTACTGGGAGGTGACCACAAAGGCACAAATGCCAGGAAATGAGTACTGTGAGGTCATCATCCGGTCTGAATGGTAAAGACAGAAAGAATATCATAGGTGGTTGTAACCATGAAACATACTAACACATGTAAAGTATATTGAACACTGCCTGGCAGTTTGTAGATGCTCAATATAGTTTTACATGATTTCATCTTTTTAGTTTATAATTAGGCCTGCCAGTAGAGGAAGAAGTGTGTTGGAATGAATGAATGAATGAATGAGGCTGCTTGCAGGATTCATATCTTTCAATGCTTCCCAACAAAGCTTTATACAGAGCTGATTTCCCCAGTGATTTTATATCTACGGCTGGTAGCCCTGCTGTGGGTGTATTGAATGTCAACTGTAGGTGGGTATTACTTCTCTTAGTCATGTGTAACTAATTTAAAATACACTGTATTTGCAGGCAAGTGGCTATAATTGTCATGCTTGCTAATTGAGAGAGTGACTTGTTTGCCATCTTCCCTTGCAACTCTAAGAAAGAGAGTCAGGAAGTGAGGGCTAGGCTTGATTAAATTGGCCACCTCCTGTGGGAGGTGCTTGATATCAGTTTGATTTAGAAAGTTGCTTTTCAAGCAATAGTTAGGTACAGAGCTAGGATCAGCTCAAAAGTAGTTTGGCCATGGCCCCTAGTTCACAAAGAGCACCAGATGTGGTTTTCCTCATTTAGCCCTATATCTCTTCTGTGCCAGACTTTGTGCTGGATACTCAAGGGACAACAAGGAAGGAACGTAGACAAAAATCATGCTTGTGAAACTTTTAAAGTATACTTTGACCATTGGGGAAGAGGGAGAACATATGTTTCCTCTCCTTGAATCTGGCTTCTAGGGCTGCTTGCTAAGAAACTATAGCAGAAATTACTATTTTTTAACTTGGTAACTTCTATTCTCAGGCCTCAAGCACTTATAATTTCAACTTCCACTCTCTTGGAAGGCTTGCTCTTGAGCAAGTAGAGTAGCCACTCTGTATAGATGATGTGATCATCAGACCACTTACCAGCCATGTGAGTAGGCCATCTTCCAGTGCACTTCCACTCCAGTGGACCCCATCCTGTGGAACACAGGTGAGCCATCCCCACCAGCATCACCTGAAGCATAGAGTCATGAGCAAATAGGGAGCTTGTCATTTTAAATCACAATCTTCATGGTGATATATAACTCAGCAATAAATAAATGGCACGATACTCTTATAGCTCAATAGATGACTAAATAATCAAGGACAAAAACTAGCAACTGTTTACCTATCAGATAATATAGATGTTGGCAGGATAGGAACATGGTTCTAGAAGGCTCTATGACAAAGCAGCCTAATCTAGACAACCAGTGAGGGGTTCTTTGAAATAGGAACAGTAGGGCCATAATTGTAATGTTGGAAGGTTAGTATGGCTGGACAAAAGAAGAAAGGCATGACACAAAACACTGCAGTGAAAACAGATGTTGGGTTGAGACCATAACTGACCTCTCACAGTACCCTGAGGTCTTGTAGGAGCATAATGTGATGGACAGCAGGATTAGAAGGTGAAGGGGTGCAGTTTGGTGGGGAATTTGGCCTGCTCTGCCCTTCTTACCTACAGATACAACCCAGAATGAAAAACTTCATGGTGGTGGGAGAGGATGTTCTTAATTGCTTCTGGGCTATACATAAGCCCCCAAACCATTCTCTGCACAGTTTCTAACTCCCTTTCCAAATTGCATTTCTCAGCTGACCTAATTCAGTAGTGATGTCTGCAGGATTTTTAATAGTTTCACAGAGGCTAGTATTTCACAGACTGTTCTCTATTTTTACATCTTCACAGTGAGGAAATTATTCCTTATAGCTAAGCAAACTCGCTGGCATGTCAGCCTATTTGCTCTCCTTTGCCTCGGTATAGAGTGGAGACATTAAGTGCTGGCTTTTAGATACATTTCCTTCATGTGCAACTCTTGATTGTCTCCTATTTTCTGGCAGCACCTTCTGCCCAACTCTTGGCTTTACCTTTTCCTTCTTTTCTGCAATTCCAGCACACTCACTTTACCCCAGTCCTCATTGTGATCTTCATTCTAGCAACAACATATTATTCTGAACTCTTTCTGGTACAGAAACTAGGCATTGAGGAGTTAACCAATAAACTGTATATTAAAATAGCTGGGACCTCTGAAATATGTCAGTGTCTTGTCCTGGTCCCAATGATTCTGGATGTGATTCATAGCTCAGAATTGGAGTAGGAATTACAAATAATCAAGGGAAGAAGCTAGATTGATCTATGCAGTAACTAATTAAGCACAGAGACATTAGTATAGACTCATGTTACTTTAGCATAGATGTACGTAGTTTCATCTAGAGATATCTACAGATATGTAGAGCTCTATAGGAAATTACATATCTATATATTTGTATGTTTATGCCTAATTCCTTGCTCAGTCAGCTGAACAACCTAGTAGCACAGCCACACCAGGAACAGTGAGCACACCTCATACCCAGAGAGATTTTAGTTTCCAAAGCCATTCTCCACACTAAAGGGATATTTCCAAGGAGAGAAACCATTGCCTTTAAAATCAGAACAGAAAACACACAAAATGAACATGCAGCATCTTGGGTTGTCAGAGAGTAAGGAAGGACCCCAACCCCAAACCAAACCAAATTCCACCAAGAAGGAATTGTCAGAGAAACACTAAAAATATTCCCAGGGGCTAAAGCTAAGAAAATGTGATCAGGAAATAAGGATAAATTTTAAAAAAGTAAGAAATAGATAAAGTAACAAAGTAAAGTAATATTTTATATTCAAAAGAATAAACTATCTTTAGGTCTGCATGGCATACAGGATGATTGAATAGACAAATAAATGGAGAGGAAACCCCGATACAGACTTTTGAATATCTCACATGAAGATTTTGCTTTTGAGGAGATGCGTATAACACCCTAGTCCTTAAGTGTGGTTTGTGCAGGGTGACTTATTTCTGAGTGTATTTACAGTAGGGACACAGAAAAAAAATCCTAACCTGACTTTGGAGAAACTGACACAGAGCCAGTGAGATGAGTGAGGTTAACAATCATGATGATAAGTCAAGCTGCTGGCCTGTGGCCTTGATATGAATGGCACTTTACCTCTGTGCTCTTCCTCTCAAAAAACTATAACTCTGTAACCATGAGGGGGATGTCAGACATATCCCAATTGAGGAGCATTCTGCGAAGCCCCTCCCCAAGCACAAGGAAAGTTGGAGACACTGTTGTAACCTAGAAAAGGCTCAGGGAATGAGACAGAACGATGTAATGTTTATTTCCTGGATGAGATCCTGGAGCAAGGAAAGGACATCAGATAATCTGAATAAGGCATGGGATGTAATTCATAGTAATATGTTAACATTAGCTCATTAATTATGACAATGTTATTAGAAGAAACTGAGAATAGAACGTATGGGAAATCTCCATACAATTGTTTCCCTTTTTCTGTAAATCTAAAAGCATTCTAAGATTAAAAAAAAAAAAACAACTTTGTTTAAGGGACTGGGAATGTGGCTTAGTGGTAGTGTGCCTGCCTAGCATGCATGAAGCCCTGGGTTCAATTCCTCAGTACCACATACACAGAAAAAGCCAGAAGTGGTGCTTTGGCTTACATGTCAAAGTGCTAGCCTTGAGCAAAAAGAAGCTCAGGGACAGTGCCCAGGACCTGAATTCAAGCCCCATGACTGGCAAAAAAAAAAAAAAACAACTTTGTTTAAAAAAATATGTCAGTTTCATAATATTTTGGTCACCTCCATATTGTTAGCCTTCTGGCCAACTAACAAGACAGTAAGTTCTTTGATGTCAAAGGAGGCTCTTTAGTGTTATTTTAACATGTACTGTGAGGAACCACATGCAGTATCTAGGCAACCAGTAGTTGTTAAATTTATTGCTATGGTCTGAAAATGTGTACTTTTAAAGGAACATACATTTGTTTTCTAAAATTGAGATTGATTTCGTTAAGAAAATTAAAAGCATATTAAAACCACTCACAATTCCATGACATCTAAAAAGATCATTGTTGATATTTTGATATTCCTCTAGATATTTTTTCTTTGCCACTACAAAATTGGAATCATGTATTACCCATGTTTTGAAACCTATTTTTTTTTGGCTAATAGTCTATTATGAATTTTCTACCATTCCACAAATAATCTTTTTGAATCACAAAATGAACGTTTTAATGGCTGGATGTTTAACTGCTAAGTTTTCTCAGAAAAGAAGGGAAAGGACAGGCTAAAGAGGAAGAATGGGAGGACATGCTGGGAGCAGGGCTGTTGTGAGGGATCTCAGGAGAGCTTGACTTGGTGGTGTGTTAAAAGTTGTGTGGGGAAAGGCAAGACCTTCCCTTGGCTCCCATAAATCCAGTTTTCTGCCAGACTATAGATCCTAAGAAGTCATTTGAATGTCTCTTTTTCCACTTGAAAAGGAGAACGAAGGCCATTCACCAGGAAGTCCAACACCATGCTGAGTACCACGTTATTTTAAAAATTATTAGATGAATGATTTCTAGACTTGAAAGTTAGTTGGGTGACACTGAATAGCTCTGTTGTATCTTTGAAGAGCTCCAAGCCTTTCAGTTCAAAGCTACTTTCTGGCCCATATGTAGAACACTATAGTACTACCAAGAAAGAATTAATTGTGAGATAATGTTTTCTCCAACTGTAACCAAGGAAGACTAGACTCCAAAGTGACCATCAGGATATAGGAAGTGACCACATAGTACAAATTCTTCATCAGTTTCTACAAAAAAAGAAAACGAACATAATTTCTACTGAGCCCAGAACAAGTTGAACTTATATATCCTAAGTAAGCTTGCCTCAATATTTAGTTAGAAAGAATGGCTGATAGGCCTATCTGGATAGACCTATTGCTTGGTCCCAGATTCATAATACCCAGTTACCTCTCAGAAATATGGAAGCAAAATTCAGGAGGAAATGATCAGAGTGGTGATATAAGCAGGTGCTTACTTTTGCCATAACAAGAGCATTTATGTGCAGTCACCAAAGAATGGGACCAGTGTAGACTTGGGGGTTTGAATACTATGTGGGTAATTGCTGACTTTTGAGAACTTTTATCTGGGATGGATTACAGATGGAGGAACTAAATGTGTAGGAATTAAATAAGACCAAGTCAACAATTAATTCAGAATGTTGAGCATCCTTGAGTTGATAAACCCTTTTGAGGAAGATGCTGTAGGAATAATAAATGTAGAATAATTCTGAGTATTTAAGAAATGTCTATGGGCACAGAATAACAACTTTCTGTAATAACATAATTTCAAGATTATCATTTTCATTTTGTTTTGCCATACAATTTCAGGATAATGTGAATCTATTATAAATTCCATCTCAAGACAGTTGCTAGAGAAATAATTAAAAGCCCTTCTTAAAAGTTATGTTACCTCTGGGAGATTATATATCTCTGGAATGTGAAGTGGAATCAGAAGGTTTGTTTACCGACTTGCTATACAGTGACAACCAATCACCTCACTGGAGTCAATTGCATATCACTATGGTAAGTGCTAGTGGTGTGCAATTTGGAAGTCTAGGACCAGATTCTTGCCCCATCATTTCCTAGCTAGAGGCCATCAATAAGTCACAGATGTTTTCTGAGCTGCAATTGTCTCCTTTTTGAACTAGAAGACTCTGATAATGAATATCAGCCTTGTAACCTCTGTGTCGTCCTAAGAGTACAAGGAGAAGTATGTGAAAACTTGATGTAGCTAGCATCATTACCATAAATGTTGGCACAGACCCAAGATTGACATTGCTGTGTAGTTTTGGTTGTGATAGAAGAAGCTTTAAGAACTGGGAAATATGACACTTAATCTTGCATTGCCCTTTACTAACTTCACTTTTACTAAGCGTCCAGATTAAATGTCACTAGAAGAAAAGGAAAAACTTTTGTCTGTAAGCATTCCCTAATTAGGATGCTAGAAACTTTTTCTAGAAGGCTAAAGGTTTCCAACTTTACTGGACCAGGCACTGGTTTAAAGTAGTTCTTTGTCAAATGCAGTGAATTCCATGGTCCTGCAGAACCAGTGCTCCAGGCACCCTAGAAGCTGGGAAGGGAAATCCTCTCTCCATGAATATCTATGAATAACTATAAGGGCTTCACCAAGAAGGCAACATTGCCTGGGCTACATCCTACAACCTATATCTTAAAAGGGATATGGGTTTTCAAAAGCAGAGCTCTGATGACATGGGCCTAGGAATCCCCTACCATGGATTATGACTTCAGTCTTCTCTTAATTTGTGTTCCTCTTTATGTCTCTTACTGCTTCTTGACCCAAGACCAGCATGTGACCCGTTCATCAAGTACAAAGTGTGTAACAGATGGGAACAATGCATTGATCTGGAGTGAGAAAAACAGGATTAAATCTTTTCTCCCAAACTCATGAACTTTATGACATCAGGCACATACTTCTAGTCTCCTCTGAGCACTATTTTCTGCTTCTAGTTAATGAGAATTACTATAGTCTTCAACAATTTAATTTGTTTGGTTCAAATTTATACAATATAAATGTCTCCATTTTGCAGATAGAATCCTTAGCTGATTTACACAGGCCTAAAATAGAATACCCTGGGTCTCAGGGTGCCCTTGGAAACCTGTGGGTTATTCTCTTCTCTCTTCCTTTAAACTCTTGCCCTGGGTAAAGTTCTCTGGCCTTTAGGCTTTTAAATGCCATCTACGTGCTAATGACTTCCCATTTGATGTATCAGCCAAGATTTTCTCTTGTACTTCAGACCCAACTGCTCTCTCAGCATCTGAATGAATGTAGTCAGGCATCTGGGCCTGTCCCAAGCAAGTTCCAGGTACTTTTCCCTTAAATGTACTTTTCCATTATTCATTTCTCACTAAGTGTGAAAACTTTCAGTTATCCAGACCAAGGCCCCAGAGTCTTCCTCAAATCATTTCTTCCTTTGAAGAGGTCCTGCCAGCTCTCCCTCCAGGCCCTGTTCAGCTGGGCATCTCTTCTAAGTCCTAGTCCCTGTCACCATCATCTCTCCTTTGGATTATTTTAGGGGATTCCTCATTTGTCTCCCTGCGTCTGCTCTTGCCCCTTTGTGGTCTTTTCTTAACAGGACAGTCCAGGTAGTGCTGTTGGAAAATTATCATATAACATCCCCTTTACTGGACATGACTCATAGCTACCCCTCACGGAGTAGAATCTATGATCCACCAGTTTATATGACTCATCTCCTCTGAACTCAACTCATCCATCTTGGCTCTTCTCCAACCTTCCTATAGCTTAGCTGATTCTCCAACACACCAGACACAGAACTTTGTGCATGTATTTACTCTGCCTAGAATTTTCAGTTCCCACAAATCCTCCTGGACTAATCCTCACTTCTTTCTAACAAATCGGCAACACCTTCAGTGAGATCCTTCCTGTCTACCCTCTAAAACGCCAGTACCTCATCCCTCCCACCTGATGTATCTTCCTCCTTGGCACATCATTGCCTAAAATGACAAGTGTCCCTGGTCTATTTTCTGTCATTCTCTCTAGAAGGAGAACCCCCATGAGGTCACATATATCTCCTTTATTCCCAGTCCTGCTGTCAGGGCCTACTGGAGTGCCTGGCACTGAGTAGGTACATAATAAACATTTTTGGAGTTCATAAGTGGGTTAATTAATGCAACCCTGAAGAGATGAAGAAATTGCCCTTAATTCAGACAGGAAGTATTATTTGCAGTATGAGGCCTCAGACGCCCTGAGACAGAGAAAGGTTGGATTGAGGCATTCTGGCTTTGAGCCACGCATTTCTAGAAGCCCCTGAAGTATCAAGCAGTTCTAGCCAGAAAGTGATTTTTAGAACTCTCAGTGAGGGTGCCCCAATGAGTAAACCCATGCATCGTAACAAGCTGACACTGCTAACTCCTAGAGTTCTGTGAATAACCCAGATTCATAGCCCTTGACACAGCCTGTCAGCCTCCACTGCCTTCCCAGCTAAATTTGTATGATCTTAGCATAATTAGCCCAGTTTTTGTCATTCCACAACTGCTAAGTATGCGGTGGCTGTGGCGTGTTGTGGCTCCTCTCGGAAGCAGATGACATATCATGAAATATTTATTAAAAAAAAAAACAAGTGCAGGCGTTCTTAATTATTACCATTGACTGCTTTCTTCCATTGAAGTCCAGGAGAGGCTAGCCTGTGCAAGACAGAGTGCAGAGCAGCTCAGGATGATGGTTCCCTTTTGATCTGAAATTTTCCTCTTTTGCACATGGGTACATTTCATGGCTTCTTTGAAAGATTCCACTCAGCCTCTCTGGCTGCTTGCTTATTTTTCCCAGTCTGCAAAATCTTTTGTTTTAGCATTTACATTTCGTAGGCTGTTGCTGATGAATAAATATTGCCCCAAGTGCTATAGCTTAATAAAACCATTATTGTTCATTAACTCTCTTGGCTAAAATTAGCTGGAAGATATGTGTTGGGATTGGTCTCTGGTTTGTGTATTAATATTAAAAATAATTTCTTTCTCTGGGACCCTTCCCCCAAAGTACATCTTTGGGAAAAGGAAGAGACTTAGAGCACAAGTTAACAACTTCAGGTCAGTGCTACTGAGGACCTGCTCAGCACAGTTACCAGTTAGTTCTTGGGTGGGCAAGTCAATTACAAAGTGAAATGTACTTCAGCTTTATGCAGGTCCCCTAAAGCTCATAGAAGGGAAATGGAGTAATTAAACCTGGTTGTCCTCACTCTTCTCACCTTAGTTCCTGCCTCCTTCTGTCTTTTATATGGGCTTTTTAATCTTGTCCCACAGCTCCCTTCACTGTGAATGTGAAGAACTCATTTAATGGTTTGTCACATATAACAATGCCCAGGCCATCACAGCTCCACAAAATGGTCCCAGAGGATTCATGGAAAGCTTGTTCCATATGTCAATCATTAGATTATTAACTAGACAACCACACTGCAACAGTAACGCAACATTGTGCACAACTCTCTTTACTATTCTAAGCCTGCCTCTTTTTGGAGAAACCAAGGAAAGAAAATCCCTCCCTCCCTCCCTCCCTTTCCTCCCTTCTTCCCTTCCTCCTTTTCTCCCTCCCTCCCTTCCTTCCTTCCTTCCTGCCTTCCTCTTTCTGAAGAGAAAGAATCTTTCATCCTCTACCTACCCTACTTTTGTAGAGATTCTCCTCTCACTATGTAGCTCAGGCTGGCCTCAAACTCATGATACTCCTGCCTTAGCCTTCCAAGTGTTTGGATTACAGGTATGTGTTACCATGCCTGATATATGGAAACTTTTTGCACTAAAATCTCAAAGTAACAATTTACTCTTATACTTTCATAATGAAGGAAAGCTGAGAAATAATGAAGCTCAGATATCAAATTCAAGTGGCAACTGTGAATAATTGCAGATAATATTTAATACATACAGAACAATGTGCCTAACAGCATGAGACATAAAATATGGCAAAAAATACTGAGAGTTCACTATCAACTCAGGAACAAAAGCAGACAGATTATAGAGCAGATATGTCCAAATCCAAGAACTACACCACCAGCCAGTCTCCCGGTGGCATTAGAAATCCTGATTTCAAAGATGAATTTCAAAGTGGGTAGACCCCAAGTTCCTGAGGAACATGCACATTGCTTAGAAGTATGTAAGAGATACCTGAGGAGTTCAATAAGAAAGACATGAGAAGAAGCTGCCCAACATAACCTGTGCCATGGGTGCATGTGCCAAGGCTATCAAGGCCCTCTTAAAACCAAGGAGGTAAAGCTCAAGATCCCGAAGGACATCAGTTGCAGTCAACTTTGCTGGCTCAGGAAGCTGTTCATGCTCCCGTTTGCAAGGGTGTTAAGCTCTGTGGTCAAAGATCAAGGCCCAGGTTTGGACTGTAGCTCCATCTTAACTTCCCAAAGATATCTGAGCCCCATGAAGATCCTATGTGCAGGGCTGCCAATGTGTGGACAGAGGCCTAGTATGACCTTGTGGCTTCTCTCTGTATGGGCCTAGTGTCTTCTGTGCAGTTTGAATAAGTAAACCTGAGTTAGGAAAAATACAAAGGAATAGAACATCCTAATACCATTGAATTTGCATATATATATATATATATATATAGTATTCACTCAAATATATTTATTATTTCTCTGCTTTTAAATAATAGTATTGCCTTATTTGTATGCATTTAAGAAACATATTATTTTACTTTGGATGTTTTAAGGTATATAAAATGGTAACATTTTAAATAGTTGTATGATGATTTGTATTCACTACTAAAACACAACTCCATTATATAGCATATACATGAGGTCCAAAAACTTCAAGCATATAAAAAGCAGAGTCAATGGTTTTTTTTCTAGAAAATTGAAGAGATGACATAAGTCTTCATAGCTAATTAGATAAAATCTTGATTCAGGGTTCAAGTCCGTCCTGGTACTGACTGCTCCTGAAAGCCATTGTCTGTTCCCGTTGCCTAGCCATGGGAAGAGTTCTGAAGCCTGGCTCAACTTTTTTAACTATATTTATTTTATTTTGTTGTAAAGGTGCTGTACAGAAGGGTTACAGTTACATGAGTAAGATGTAACATTGTTACCCTCACCTTCATGTTTTCCCACTATCCCTCCCCACTCCTCCCCCCCTCCCAAACTTGCAAAGTTCATTTCCAGTATAGTGTCATGTGAGCATCATTGCTGAATTGGGTCACCCTTTGTCCTTGTTTCACCATTTTGTTATTCCTCTTCCCTTCCCCAAGTCAGATAAACACATATACAAGACACAGGGTACTAGAATCAAAAATAGTGACTACCGAGGATAAAATATAATACCGGGGAAAAATAAATAGCCAGGTGCCAGTGACTCATGCCTGTAATCCTAGCTACTTGGGAGGCTGAGATCTGAGGATCATGGTTCAAAGCCAGCCCAGGCAGGAAAAGCCGAGAGATTCTAATCTCCAATAAACCACAAGAAAACCAGAGTGGCGCTGTGGCTTCAGTGCTAGCCTTGAGCTGAAGAGCTGAGGGACAGCAACCAGGCCCAGAGTTCAAGCCCCATAACTGATAAAAAATAAAATAGAATAAATGAAAAGAACTTGATCAGTACATTGATGACAATAAAGCCTGGGTCAACTTTTGAGAGAGTCATTGACCTACACTGCAATCGAACAAGGATATTGTTAGCCACTGAGATTTGGGTTGTTTGGGGGCATCCAGTTTTCATTTTCCTAATCATCATAGTTCTGTTCCATTCCAAATGAACTTTTACCTACCTGTGCCTTCACTGTTTCTTGCTCAGCCTCACTGAAAATGTGTCAACAATAAAAATCTTTTGGAAGAACTGACTTTTGGCCTCATGTATCCTCTCTAACTTCTGTGGATTTTATTTCGCTTTTTAAAATTTCCTTCATATTAAGTGAAGTAAGCCAGACCCAAAGAAACATGAGGTTTCCCTTATTTGCAATAATTAGTAGATGTCTAGGATAATCTTAGCAGATGAGCTCCATAGCTATGTACATATGACCATATAAGATTATGCTAGGCAAAATGAACTCCAAGACATGGACACAAGAGGTTTTTCATTGTTGTTGTTTT
Source organism: Dipodomys spectabilis (assembly GCF_019054845.1). Lineage (NCBI taxonomy): Eukaryota > Metazoa > Chordata > Mammalia > Rodentia > Heteromyidae > Dipodomys > Dipodomys spectabilis. Next base: position 28,132,300 of record NW_024870731.1, on the reverse strand, counting down.
TAATGTACTATGTGATTTTTGTTTCCTTTGTATGTTCTTCCCCCAATGTTGTCACTACATTTGATTCTGGTACCCTGGTGTTGTACAAACGTTTATTTGAATTAGGGAAAGGAAGGGGAACAACAGAACTCTGAGACAAAAGACAAGGAGGAAGCTGATGCAGCAGACATATACAATGTGTTGGAAATGATCTGCACAACTTGGGGGGTGAAGGGTGGGGGACAGAAAAGCAGGAGAGGATTGAGGGAAGGGGTAACAAGTTTGACAAGAAATGTACTTATTTTGTAACCTCTCTGTATATCACCTTGACAGTAAAAAAAGATTCATACATCAAAAAAATTCCTTCTCGTTTAACTTCATGTAGTTGTTCTTTCTCCACATTGCTTAGACTTTCTCCTTTTCTTCCATACAAATCTAAACCTATAAAATTTCCTGATTTGCTCATTTTGGTACATATCATTAGTCTTGGCTTGTAGTTAAATGAGATAGGATAACTTGAGCATGCCGCCGTAATAAATAGCTCCAAGTACATTGGGTTAAAATAACAAAGGTTATTTGATGCTGATGATACCAGCTCATGGACCACACTGTTTTCGTTTCACTTTTCCCTCCTTGTTAGCTAACCGGTGTCTTGCACTAGTAGTAGATATGGAATACGCTATGTATGTTAAGCTATGAAATAAAAAGTCTCCTTTTGTCTGTGAAATCACTTAGTCCTTTTATTGTCCCTTCAGGCATCCTAAGAGAGATTATCTTAATTCTCTAATCTTTCTTTCCAGACAATTTGAAGCAGAAAAAAGTATCTTACCAAGGCAGCAGCATGTATTTACCATTACAGAGAGCTTATGTATTGTACACCATGCCAACATGTCTCTATGGCTTTTTCTGAAAAAGTGATGCTCACCTTGAAAGACACTCAACAAATTGAAGCTTCATTGATCTCAATGTATCTCACATACAAACATCCACTTAAATATAGCTCCTTCCACACGAGTCAACATCGGGTCATAATATAACACTACCCCACCAATTACCAGGCCACAGGTGGACAGCCAAGAGGAGAAGCTGCACATGACAAGAGTCATGAGGATGACAGACTTCTCAGATTCTCATTGACATGAAACTGGATGCACTGTTGTTCTCTGGTTTCCATGATGCCAGCTTATAAGCCTCTTTATGAGTGAAGAGTTTGAAAGTTCATCTGTAAATGAGACCTAAGAGAGCTTCCCAAAGTATGGCTCACAAAGCTCTATTGTTCAAAGGCAGTGGCTTACCTAGGATGAGAATTAGGGATGGTCTACCCCTGGGAGGCATGAGTATGATTAAATTGCCTTCAGGGTGATAATAAAATAGTCTTGTCAGGTGCTAGTGGCTCATGCCTTTAATCCTTAGCTCAGGAGGCTGAGATCTGAGGTTCAAAGTTATCCCAGGCAGAAAAGTCCATGAGACTTTATCTTCAATGAACCAACAGAATCAGTGGCTCAAGTGGTTGAGCACCAGCCTGAGCAAAAAAAAAAAAAAAAAAAAAGCTCAGGGACAGCACCCAGGCCCTGAGTTCAAGCTCCAGAACTGGCTGTTTTTGTATTTTCTATTGTCATGGCACTCTCTTAGTATCTCTGCCTGAGACTAATTGCATACTCTCACCAGCTGTGCTTGGTGAGGTGAGGGTAGAGATCAATGAGTGAGAGCTGGATTATTCTTCACTGAGATTCAAAGGGAGTGAATATATACCTCATCCTGCACCTAGGGATACTATGATATGGCATTATGAGCGCTATGACATGTGTGTTTATAGAGAGTGAGAACTTACATACTCAGAAGCCAAATCCTAAAGAAAGTGCCTGTCATGAGCATCTCTGACGGAATATTGGGAATTTAGTCAATGAAACCCTAGATTCAACTCACAGTGGATGCTGAATAGCCAAATCTCATTCCCACATTACTGGACTTCCATAGATTCCAGCATTGGGTCATACTATAACACTATCCCATCAATTACTAGGTTTGAGGCAGCATTCCTATCCATCCATTTCTTCAAAATGGATAATATTAGATGTTCCTTCTTTGTGGTGTTCCTGGTTGGTACTCCTACACTTGATTTAGAAATATTAACTCATGTGATAAGTATTGTCTCAGTGTGTCAGGAAGCCATTTCTGTGTTTATTTTTAAAGTAACACCCATGGTCCAAGCAAATCTGATGGATCTTTTATTCCTTGGAGACAAAAAGGGTAAAACTTACTCAGAATCATCTTTCAAAATGGGTCTTCTTCCACACAATTCTTTGCTATATTTAAGTCCAAGATGGAAATGAGAATTGCAGGAAGTCAGCTCCACTTGTTTCCTCATAGTCCCTTCCCTGTAGATGATGAAACATCCTGGACAATAATGAGTTGAGAGCTGAGCCAAAAAAGGACAGGTTTGTCCTCAGGGGAAGGGAGGAAAATAGAGAAAACACAGTTGGTATTTCCACAGCTGCAGAGCATCTTGGAGCCTTCCTGCTGAGCCCATGGCTTCTCTGGCAGCCATACATTTTCCCACAGCCTGTTTGATCCTGTAGACGGGGTGGCTCAGCCCTCCTTTGGTGATTCTTATTTACACTGCCTGCTGGTTTCCAATACAGCCTATGTGCCCTAAAGAAGTATCAGTACCTTGCTGACTTTGACGTACCATCAGGGCATCCAGGACTCTTTCAGAATAGGTGTCCAGAAGTTCCCACTTGAGCACAGCTAGGAGATGGATATTTCTTTATTTATAGAAGGAAAGCCAGTATGGGTATTGCCATCCTTGAATTAATTATAGAGTCCATTAGGGCTCTAATGAGAAAGATTAAAATTTTTACCCCCATGCTCTGCCTCATCCACAGAATCAAGAGTTGGCTAGAGCAACCAGATCAGTTGAGGCAATCTCCTAGATAAGATTTGTTTTTTGAAGAACATTGCTTTGATCCAAGTGCCATTTATTTTTTGGAGGCACTGAGAGAACTCAACCTCTAGTTTTGACTCTAAATCTTCCAAAGCCCCATTAACATGAACTTAAAATTTAGTTCATCCATACTAGGACAAATTTAGGGTTAGTTGTTAAAAGCTGGTTTATGTACTTATTGTTGCAGTCATTCAGCCCAAAATTTAGTGACGTAGAGTAGTAATATTAATACGTTAATACATTATCACCCCTATTTATTATTTTTGTACATTTATTATAAAAATTCTCTACAGAGGGGTTACAGTTACATGAGCAAAGTAATGAGTACATTTCCAGTCGAGCATTGTTGCCTCCTCCTTTGTTTTTCCCCTACCATCCCTTCCCTCCCACTTCCACAACTACCCCCACACACACCAAAGTTGTAAAGTTCATTTTCAACATAGTGTCTTATACATCTCATTGTTACAATGGGTCAACCTGCATCCCTATTTAAGCATTTTGTTTTTTTCCTTCCCCTCCCTGAATTAGAGAAGTAATATATACAAGATGCAGGGCACCAACATCAAATACAGTGAAAATAGCCCCTATTTATTATTGGTGAGAAAGTGGGGGAGGAATCAGATGTGCTGTTCTCTGTCAAGTCTCTTTGCAGCTGCAGTCCTGTGATAACTGGGTGTATCACTGAGGCTTGACCGTATTTGAAAGATCCAATGACACATTCAGATGCCTGGCAATGCATTACTAGCTCTCCGATGGAGACTCTTGCTTGCTTCTATGATGTGGCTTGAGTGCCCTAAGTGCATGGTGGCTGATCTCTCTAATGTTAGTCATCGGAGAGAAAGGTTGAAATTGAAATGCCTTTAACTAAAATCACCTCCACTTCTACTGAAATTTATTGCTTAGGGCGGTTAACAAAGTCAGCAGAGAGAACATAGAGCCTGCTTCCTGATAGAGAAATGCCAGTGTCATACCGAAAGAATGGCATATGGTGTGAACTATATTACTATATCTGTTTCTGGCAAATACAATCTGACATAAAGGCAGGTAGAAATCCAAGAAGCATACGCCATTCGGAATGGGTCTTGTAGATTTCTGAATGTTCAAAGCTTTACCACAAAGCCTGTACACACAGTTAAAAAAGTGACCCCTTCAAACAGAATCTAGGACAGCAACTATAGACTCTATCTGACGGAGAGCTCTCTCAAGTGTGAAGAAAGGCAAAACATTAGCATTTCTAATCAGATGAGGTTTAACTCTTCTCCACTTCCCACTTTGATTCAACTAGAGCTTTTGAGCAGAAAACCTCTAGCATCATAGGATAGGTTCTTTGGACCTTTAAGGGAGTAGATTTCGGAGAATAGACTGGGAAGGGAGGAGTAAATGGAAAGGAAATGGAAAAAAAGGAGAGGAAAAGGTAACAGATTTAGAGTATAATAGTGCACTTACACAGTTAGCCAAACTGAGAGGGAAGAAGAAATGTAAATACTTGGGCCTGGGATGGAGGAAAAGTTGTCACGGTCATGACAGGGCAGCTGTCTACTACTGTCAAAAAATTGGGGCAAAACATAGGATTTCCTATAAGTTTATTTTGCCTACTGTGCTGTACTTTGGGGATGGTATTTTTTCCAAAGACAGAACTATTGGAGTGTTGAGGTTGAAGAACCCAGAAGTGAAAGACCTAGCTAAAAGTGTAATAATCTCTGTGGTCATGTTGGCTCATACTAGCAGTGGAGTTTGGGACAAATTACCATTACCCACAATTCTTTTCCCAGTCAAATGAGGCCATGTATTTCACATTTTCTCTTATGAGACCTGATACAGTGGACTCAGCCTCATCATATGACCTCCTATAGTTTGGCACCCAGGCAAAATCAGAGTTTTGAAAAATAGAGTTCCCCAAACAGAATAAGAATTACTGCTTAAAATAGAGCCTCTCCAGCAAATCCAGGACAAAAGGACTTTGTGTGCAAGACAATTCAAGGTTTTGCCCTTGTTGGGAAAATTGGGGCACACTCCCTGGCTCCAGGCTTCTGTTTGGAACATCTCTTACATCAGGAAGGAAAAGAAAAGTTGTAAAAAAAAAAAATCAAGTAACTGTGCTGAGACCATCATTCTTTCAAAAACCCAAGCTCAGGTTGGGCTTTAAGTTGAGCTATTTAAAGTAAAGAGGAAAACTAAAGCGGTATACCATCTTTCAATAGTTTCTTTCTGGAAACTTCAGAGATGTTTTATTTAAGGCTTGGCAAGTTGGAATTTTCTCTCCCTGCTATGAAAAATGAAGAGTATCAATATGGAACTATTTGAAAGTATTTTTAAAGCTTCTATTTATGTTATTCTATTGTTTTCCCTAACCTGTTAGGGTTATGCTTGAATCTAGAGAATTAGGTTGCTGAAGATATTAACAACAGTAGTTCAAAACAAAACAAAAATCTACAATGGTCTGAAGGCCTCGTTGTCCTTACATGGGCTATTTTTCCTTCTTTTTCTCCTCCACCTCTTTTGCTAGGCACATCTACATGATCATACCACTACCAGTCACAATACCTAGAACTTTCCATGTGTTGTCTAATTTATTTTCATAATAACTCTCAAAGTCTCATTTTACCCTCTCCAGATTTGGTAAACAGTGCTTAATAACAGCAATTCACATTGCTTCACATTGCTTCTCTTATAAAACATGCTTTCTTAGTCTTTTTCTCTACCAATCTTTTTAGCAGCCTGAGGGATACACAGGATGAAAATTATTGTCTTCCTTTTGTAGATGGGGAAACTAGGTTTAAAGGTGATAAAGATACTTGGTCCAATTCAACAGGTAAAGGGGTTGACCACGCCCAGTGTTCAGGTTGTTTGATATGCTTTCTGTTCCTTTGATGTATATAATACATGAACAAAGCAGCTGAAGAATATGGTCCTTCATTGATGGAAAGGAAAGTGGATTCAAGGGAATTTTCCCAAATAGGGAGAATCAAGTAAAAATGCGTGTTTCTTACAATGGGTTTGTAGTACATGCAAATGGATATGAATCCATTAAAGGCCAGAGCTTTTGAGTCAGAATTTCAGGGTGATGGCTTAACATTTTCCACTTTTTAACAAAATCCCTGCTCCAGTAGATGAGAGTCAACACTGAGCCTTTGTAGTTCAGCAGCTCTTTTCTTCCTTCGATTTCGAATATAATTTTAAACTGTAATGATTTAGTCCTCATGACAGTTCATGGGCTGTGTTGAATTCATGAGCCAAGAGTCAGCTTCTAGACTCTGCTGCATCTGCTCTTGTCCTGCTTTCCCATCATCTGGCTGTTTGAAGACCTTTAAATTTAGCAAAAGACATTGCTCTCTGCTGTCTGAGGAAAGGAAAACAAAACAAATGCCAGAGTAAGGCAACCTTACTGAGGTTAGATAAGCTCATTTAACAGCTCAACAAAAGGCATCAAAAGATTGCTTTTTAAAGAATGCTATTTGCATAATAATTTGGCCTTCAATAATTTATTAATCTATTAGTGTCTGTCTTTTCTCAATTTGGTTCTCAGAAGAAACAGCCAAGCTTTCTCTTAGAGCATATTTAGTGTGAGGATGTGGAGAACAGGCTGATATGGCTAGACCATTTTTGGCCCGAGTGAGACTTTATTCCCTGAGAATAGCATGAGGTAGGGGAAGAGCCGGGCAGGGAGAGGAAAAGAAGCTCATTCAGGATATTGCCTCATCTTTCTTCCTGAGATGTCCATTCAGCAAAAGATCCTCTTTGATTTGTACTTTCCTCTCCATCCCAGCCTGACCTCAGAAGACTCTCTTTGTGCCTGTGCGCCTACTTGCTTAGCCTTTGAATGTCTCCTTGCAGTTACCTCACATGCTGAGGTCTGTCTTTCTGCACTATTGAGAGAACCTTTTCCAGGTGTCTTAATAGAAGGAATTTATTAGAGGCATCTAGTTGGAAGTGATACAGCCACCAATAAAAAGGCCCCAGAAGGATCTAGAAGGGAAGAGAGATATCCTGGATTCCTTCCCCACCCTTTTATTTTCTTACCTCCTCTGTTTTAACATCACCTCCCATTAGATGGACTTAGCTAGATTCAGTTCACAGAGGAAACTGGGAGTTGTAGTTTTCAAAATTCCACCTCCTACAAAATGGTGAAGAACTGAGTGCAGGCATGAATTGAAGAGCAAACACATAAACAGTCAGCACAGGCACTAAAGGGAAATTGCATCTGAGTGACATAACAACAGTTACAGCTTGCAAACATGGGAGCTTCAAATATGGAAGCAATACACAGACTATGTGCTCTATTGATATTACATGATAATATGGATGTATGTTCTATATATTGACCCTCTAGTAGTACATAGCCCAATGCATTGTGAATATTGCTTCAGGAATGATGCATAGATGGATTTCCATCGGCCCCTGCCCAGTCATCTAAGACTTTTTGCTCCCTGTGATTTGTAGCTCTTCTTTTCTTTTTTTTTTTTTTTATTGTAAAGATACTATACAGAGGGTTACAGTTACAGGAGTGAGGTAATGAGTACATTTCCTCTTGAACATTGTTACCCCCTCCACTGTTTTCCCCCTACCATCCCCTCCCTCGCTCCCTTCCCCGACCCAAGGTTCTTTTTTTTTTTTTTTTTGATTGTGATTAAGTGATTACATAATTTCCGGAAATTCACAGTATTGTGGAATAATGATGCTCATTTAAAGTCACAAGTTCATTCTAACTTTCCTGGAGCAAATTGTCTATCACAGTCTGTAATATATAACGGTGTTCACATGTTATATACCATATATGTGATCAGCAGCATGGGGATATTTAGTAGTGGTTCAACCAGATGAGTGGGAGTTCTTTGTTTCTTAAGTCCTGTTAGTTTTCTCATATCACCTAACATTTTGGATTTAGCATCCACTTATCAGGGAGACCATGTACCGTTTGTCTCTTCATTCTTGGCTAACCTCGCTCAACATGATTCCTTCTAGCTCCATCCATTTCCCTGCAAATGCCATTATTTTGTCATTTCTAATGGCTGCATAATATTCCATTGTGTATAGATACCACAATTTTTGGATCCATTCATCTGTGGTGGGGCATCTAGGTTGTTTCCATATCCTAGCTATTGTGAACAGTGCTACAATAAACATGGAGGTGCACGTGTCCTTGTGTATTGGTTCCTGTTGTTCAGGGTAGATGCCTAGAAGTGGTATGACTGGGTCGTAAGGGAGGTCAATCTTTTGTAGATCTTCTTTTCATTGAGTGACTTCATCACATCTTTCACAGTAAAAATAAAAAAAGGTGTGCTGTATCTATTTTAAAAATTGTCTCTGATTTGAGCCAGGCATCAGTGCCTCACACTTGTTTGTCCTACATATTCAAGAGGGTGAGATCTGGGGATCACAGTTTGAAGCCAGCCTGGGTAAAAAAGTCCATAAGATTCTTACCTGAGGGGCTGGGAAGGTGGCTCAGTGGTAGAGTGCTTGCCTTGCACTCATGAGGCCCTGGGTTCAATTCCTCAGCACCCCATAAATAGAAAAGGCTGGAAGTGGTGCTGTGGCTCAAGTGGTAGAGCACTAGCCTTGAACTGAAGAGCTGAGGGACAGCGCCCAGGCCCAGAGTTCAGGCCCCATGACCGGACCCAAAAAAAAAAAGATTCTTACCTGAAATTAAGCCAGAAGTAGAACTGTGGCTCCAGTGATAGAATGCTAACTTTGAGCAGAAAATGCTTAGGGACATTACCAGCACAAAAGAAAAAAAGGCTCTGGTTTGGCTAGATGGAAGGGATGGAATGATGGAAGGGCTGGAAGGGATGACACTGATCAAGATGCATTTTAAATATAAATTGACATGCTATATTGAAGGCTCTTTAAGCAACTATTTAAAGATAATAAAAATAAAAAAGAAAAATGTTTCAGTAACATATTTAATTGGATACTGTGGACAATTCATTCAGGGTGAAAATCTAGCAGAAACTGTAGCAAAGTTAACTGTTCACATGCCTGCATCCATGACAAGCCTCTGAGGGCTTAGTCGGCAGCCTGGTTGAAGAAATAAATCAAACATGATTCATTTCAAAATAGTGAATATAGCATGGAAATCTAAAAGTACTATACACCTGGCATCTGTGAAATCAAATACCATGAAACACATTCTTGTGGATCACAATTTGAGTAGGAAAGAGAATTTGAAGTATTTTCCTTTGTGGTTCAGAAAGAAAACTAAAGGAAATATAAGTGAGAGCAAGCTATTAAGTCAAAAGTGACCTCAGAAATTTCAGAGGGTATATGATGGGCTGATGAATACTGTCTCCTCCAGCTTTCTTTTTTTTTTGGGGGGGGGGGTCTGGTCGTGGGGCCTGAACTCTGGGCCTGGGCGCTGCCCCTCAGCTCTTCAGCTCAAGGCTAGTGCTCTACCACTTGAGCCACAGCGCCACTTCCGGCTTTTTTTTTTCTGCTTATGTGGTGCTGAGGAATCGAACTCAGGGCCTCAGGCATGCAAGGCAAGCACTCTACCACTGAGCCACCTTCCCAGCCCCTCTCCTCCAGCTTTCTAACTAACTGAATTATGAGTCTCAACACTTAGTTATCGATGTGATAAATCTCATCTTTCTCACTACTGTTGCTTCCCACTTTCCTTTATATCAACTATGGTAAATTCTCCTTATTACTTTTTTCCATCTACCTTGTCAATTTCTTTCCCACGAATACTGCTTTATTTGAAACACACATCTATGCAAATCTTATCCCATGTAAGTAGCTTCTTCACTGGGTTCTCATACTGACATGTTCATTCATTCAATCGATCCCTCACTCTCCCTACAGTAGTAGTTCTCAAAATATGATCTTATCATGTAATTTTTTTTCATAAAACAATTTCAAAAGACTCCCATGAGAGACTCTTCTTTGATCAACTACAGCCATTAAGACTTCCCAGAAGAAATTCTTAGCATTAGATAGGAGATCCTACATAATCTGGGTCCAACAGATTATGAAGAACTGTTTCTACAGTTTTCCTATATTTGAGACTTTATATAATTCTTTAAACTTAATGTACATAATTTTATTGTGGTATTTCCACACTGTAGGAACAGTATACTTCGAACATATTCAGCTCCTTCATTGTGTTTCCATTCCTCCTCCCACTTTTTAAAAGCAGCATTGGCAGGATTCACTGTGCTGTATTTGTGGGTGTATAAACACATGCACATCTATAGGTAATGTCTTTTGTTCCTATTTACTCTTCATTATTGCCTCTTTTCCTTCTCCCACTTCTTTGGGTCCTCTCCCAGACACTCCTCTTTTTACAGTCATGATCCATTACTATTACTCTCATTGTCATTGTCATCATTGTAGGTCTGTAATCCACAAATGAATAAGAACATATTTGGTTTGAGTTTCACTTATCACTCATCATGCCAATTTTCAGATCTGTCCATTTTCCTGTCTTTATGGCACCATAATATAGCCCACGGTATGCATATAGTTTCTTCACTGTTCATCAGGTATTGGGCACTTTAGCTGACCTCAGGCTTTGCCTGTTGTGAATAGAGATGCAATAACCGTGGGTATGGGGGTAACCCTCTTGGGCATATATACAAGGAGAATAAGTCAATATATGTTGGGGTCCTACGGAAGGTCTGTTTATAGTTTGTTGAGGACCTTACATACTGATTTTCATCCTCACTAGCATTTGTTATTTTCTTTATGATGGCCTTCTAACCTGAATGAGATAAAATCTTAGTGTAGCTTTCATTTGTATTTTCTTTATATAAAGGTTTTGTTGAGGTATTTATCTGTTTGGATTTTTTTTTCTTCTGAGAACTGTATATTTAACTTGTTTACCTCATCATTAATTGGATTATTCTTTTGCTATTTTTATTTAGCTCTTTGTATATTATCTCTATGAATCCTTTATCCATTGGTGAGCTAGTGAAGATTTTCTCCCATTCTGGAGGTTGTGGCTTGATTCTGATAGTTGTTTCTTTTGATGTATGGAAACCAAAATTTGATACAGTTCCATTTATCCATTTTTTCTATTGTTTCATAGCCAACCGAAGTCCTATTCAGGAAAGCATTACCTGTACCTGTATGTTCTAGTCTTCCCTGTGTTTTCCTTTACCACTTTCAAAGTTGCAGGTCTTAAATTAAGATATTTGATCCATTTGAAGTTGATCTGTGTACAGAAAGAGATAGGGGTCTAGTTTTAGTTTTCTATATATAGAAAATCAACTTTTCATAGAACCACTTGTTAAAACGCTGTCTTTGCTCCATTATATGCTCTTATTTTCTTTCTTGAACATCAGCTGGTTATAGTTGTATAGTTTTATTTCTGGGTCTTTTATTCTGTTTCTTTGATCTTTGTGCCATGCTGTTTTGTTACTATGGCTCTCTAGCATAATTTGAAGTCTAGTATTGTCATAGCTCCTGCTTTGATCATTGTACAGGATTACTTTTGTTCTTTGGGGTCTTATGTTCTTCCATATTAATTTTAATTGAGTTTTCTACATCTGTGAAGAATTACTTTGGTATTTTGATAGGACTTCCATTGACTCGGAAGATTGCTTTCAGAAGTATGAACGTTTACACAATTTTAATTTGCTAATTGGGATACATAGGAAGTCTCTTCAACTTCTGGTATCTTTAAATTCCTTCCTTGAAGGATTTATATTTTTCATATGCTTCTTTGCTATAGAATTTTTATCATCTGTCTTTAAGGTATAACAAAGCTTCTAGCAGATTGTGTTTTCATTACTTTTAGCAAATTTTGGACTTCAGTAACACTCTCCTTATCCAACAAAATGTTGTTTAGGCTTCATACATTTGAAATATTCTGTTGGAGTTTTTTTTGTCTGTTGAGCTCTGGCTTTATTCACTGTAGTCTGATGGAATACAGGGAGTTATTTCAATTTTCTTATATTTGCTGAGACTTGCTTTGTGTCTTAAAATATGGTCAATTTTGGAGAAAATTACATGGGTTGCTGAGAAGAATGTGTATTGTGCAGCTGCTGGGTGAAATAGTCTGTGTCTGCTAAATCCATTTGTTCTACAGTGTCATTTAATTCTAAGGTTTCTTTGTTGTTTTTTTTTTTTTTTGGTTTGGATGACCTATGTATCAGTGACAGTGGGATATTGAAGTCTTCCACTATCACTCTGTTGGAATCTGTTTGAGTTTCTAAGTCCACTAGTTTTTGTTTAATTATAGATAGGTACCAACATTTGGTGAATATATGTTAGCAATTATTATTTCCTCTTAATGGACTGTTCCCTTTAATAATAAGAAAGAAGGCCACCATTATTTGTCTTTTCTGACTAATTAAGGTTTGAAGTCTATTTTGTAAGATATAAATATACTTACTCCTGCCTGTCTTTGAGATCCATTTGCTTAGAAGATCTTTCTCTGCCCCTTTACCTCTTCACCCTTAGCCAACATTTGTTTTTGTTGGAAAAGATGTGTCCCTTTTAAACAACAAGCTAGTTGTTCCTTGCTTTTAAATCCAACTTGTCATTTTGTGTCCTTTGGAGAATTTGCGTCCATTAACAGTGAGTGTTAATATTGAAAAGTATGTAGCAAACCCTGCCATATTGTTGCCTTTTTAATATTACATTCTTTTCTATTCCTCGTTTGCCTATGTACTCATCTGGTGATATTCCTTTTATCCCCTGTTTTCATGTATATGTTGACCTTCCTTTTCTTTATATACGATTCTTTTGAGTGTTTTCTAAAGTAATAAATTAATGGTCATAAATTACTCAAGCATTTAATTATCATGAAAAGTTTTTGTCTTTTCATTATTAATGATAGCTTCACTGAGTAGAGTAATCTGGGTTAGCAGTTGTTCACTTTCAGTGCTTGAAATACATCATTCTAAGGTTTTTGTTCAGAAATCTGTTATTCTGATAGGTATTCCATTTGAAGTGATCTAGGCATTTCTCTATTATGGCTTTCAGTCTTCTTTCCTTGTCATCTGTACTTGATATTTAATTGTATTTTTTTATTCTGGTCTGATTGGATGCTCCTAAATGGCTTTTGGAATTCTAAGGGAAAAAAAACCTTGTCCAATTGGTTTAATGTGGATACAACTGAAAACATTTTAGGCATAATTTTAGTCTACAGGTTAACAACTCTCTACCAGCTCACATAACTTTAATAAAACATTAAGCTGCTAAATATGTCATGCGTTTTTGGTTCCAGCATTGAATATGTATACACAATATGTGTACAATTTCCTGGACACAGGCAAAAAGTAAATGAAGCAATATGCATTTTTTTAAAAACCTTATTTTCTGAATTACTATTTGGCAACAGTTGAATCCCATGATGTTGTCTTTGCTCTTTTGCTCAAGGCTACCACTTGAGCCACAGTGCCACTTCCAGTTTATCGGTGGTTAATTGGAGATAACAGTCTCACAGACTTTCCTGCCCAGGCTGGCTTTGAACTGTGATCCTCAGATCTCAGCCTCCTGAGTAGCTAGGATTATGAGCATGAGCTACCAGTGCCAACTTAATAGCTTTGTTCTCAGCCATGGAATGCAATTTAAAGGTTGGTTGATGGTGGACTAGATGAGCCTACAATTTTGCAGGATGTAGATGAGGCTACTCTTTCTTAACTCTCAGATAAGGCACTCGCATATCTCTTAGAATGCTTTACTGCTATTGCTTGGGAAGGAGACTTGACGAATAACAAGTGGTAGAGTAGAGCCTAAAAGGCAGAGAGTGGTAATGAAAAAATGCTGTAGAGTAGCAACTGGGAGAGTAAATGGAGAGAAGAAAAAGCCAGTGCTCGGAGGCAAAGGCAGAGGGAAATGGTCCCTCAAAAAGAATAGATGTTTACAAGAAAATAAGCCACATATACTTACAGAAATTGATGATCACCGATGCAGGTGGCTCACGCCTATAATCCTAGCTACTCAGGAGGCTGAGATCTGAGGATCACGGTTCAAAGCCAGCCAGGGCAGGAACATCTGTGAGACTCTTCTCTCCAATAAACCACTAGAAAACCAGAAGTGGTGCTGTGGCTCAAGCAGTAGAGCGTTTGCCTTGAGCTGAAGAGTGCAGGGACAGTTCCTAGGCCCAGAGTTCAAGCCCCACAACCGACAAAAACAAACAAACAAAAACAGAAATTGATGATCCAGTTATACATGGGGCTCTTATTGAATGGCTGTTTGGTTTCATGGAAAGCCTCTGTATTATGTATTGGTCTCAAGTCTAAGATATACAAATTATACCTTGGACTATTTACCTATTTATTTTCCCCACGATGTTTTCATGAGAAACAGATACCTGGTAAAAGTAATGTACAGCTGATTGACTAGGTATTATTGAGGTTGAACCTAAATATCATGGAGGAAATCTCAACGGATATTTGATCTAACTGAAACCTCCTTTATTCAGAGCCAGTTGAATGAAATCAGCCTCAGGTAAATCAAGTTGTGAGGATTGTCCTGTCTGCTCAACTCCCACAGTGCTCAACACTAAGTCTCTGGTCCAATAATCATGAGATAATGGATGTCCAACGTCCATCAGTAAGGGGGAATGGAGGTAGGAGAAAGCTGGCCTGATTATGTTGGAAATTATCTGTACAACTTGGGGAGATTTGAGAGGGGAAGTAGGAGAAAATTGAGGGAATGGATAACAAGTTTGACAAGAAATGTACTCATTACCTTACTTATGTAACTGAAACCCCTCTGTACATCACCTTGACAATAAAAAAAACTGGCCTGAGTCCCTTCCCAAGCTGTCCCATGGAAAGGAAAGAAAAACCTAAGACAAGACAGAGAGATGGCAGGCCCTGTTGGAACAGCCCTAGGCTCAGATCATGTCTTACGAGAACAAAGAAGAAAGAGGAGAGGTCATGACCATCTGGACAAGATCTTTAACCTTCTGAAAGTCCAATCCACAAATCCTTAAATGTCAGCTACTAATCCTTGGGAGAAATGAAGGAGGAGAGGGGAAGGGGGAAGAAAACAATCTTGACTCCTCCCTGACTCATTTTATTCTCTTATATAACTATTCTGTGGAAAGGATAAAACAAGTAGGATATGCAGGTCATCCCAGATGTTTGTGAATTTCCATTGAACAAAATCTGATCATTAAAAATAAGCGTCTGGCCCTTGAATCCTAAATATTACCACTATTTCAGATGTTGCTTAAAGTCCTTGGCTCTAAGGTGACTATTCTTATATCCCTGTGCCTAACAAAAGGGTCTTCTTTATTTTATGTTGCCTGTCCTCCTGACCATCCGAAAGCTTCCTTATTGCTCTTGGAAAGACCCTTACATCTTTAATTCAAGATTCTGATTCTTAACTTTTAAGGGAACAACCATTTGAGCAGCCCACATTTTCTCGTAGAAGAGCTTTCTTATTTTTTTAAACAACAAAAGAGCTATTTACAAGAGACCCATTTAGCAATGTTCGTTTCCAAAGTCATTTCCTTTTTATAGGCTGTAAATAAATTTGCAAAATCATGTAACTTCATGGTAATAACATGACCCGAAAATTACAAGGTAATTAAACTCAAAGCATCTAAGTATAGTACTCCAAGAATAATTTACTTCTCAGTGCCAGGAGTCAAGATTTTCTGCTGCTAAGCACTAATGTAAAATGAATTAGCACTGGGAGTTCCAGGCTGCCACACTTCAGGAGTTATGGGGGCTGCCTCTCTCTGCACTTGTGGAGTGTAACGAATGACTACATAAAATGGAAGCAGTAGCATTATAAGAATGTTGGAGATGACTTGTTACAAAAGTATACTGTGCAAAGCAAGTTCTCTGTTTCTGGTGAAAGATGAATATGGGCATCTATGGCCTATAGAAGGAACTATTGCCCCAAGAGTCATGGTTCAACCAAACCTGAAAGCATCTAAAAATTTAGAAATGAGGCTAGAGATTGGTGATATAGCTTATATATGCTGTTGCTATAGAAAGAAATTTTTCCAAGATAAAATGGAAATTATTCACCTCATATTTTGGGTTGTCCAATCTCAGCAAGGAATAATACAAAGCCAAGCATTTCTTCTAGAGCCAGAGGACAACTGCCTTCCCCAAAAGCAACTGGCCAAGACAGTTGCTGTGACCATACCGATGTTGGTACTGTTCTTTTGAGTGGTCCTTATCTGCTTCACCAGATGGCAAAAGGGTCTCTCTTTCCGCTGGAAAAAAGGTTTAAAAAGGAAAGAGAATGCTTAGGACATCTTCATATTGTCTGTTAGAGCTTACTGAAAGACAATAAAGAGACATCCTGTCTTAGACTATAGAAAAGTCTATGTTTTCCATGGTGTGTTGTAGCTCAGTGGTTGAAGTGACTAAACAGCACTAGGAATTAAGTCAGTGTTGCCATCTGCAGGGACTAGCATGGCTGTACCTTCAACTCTAGGCCTTCTCCTGTGATCTCTTTCTTCAAAGCTCTGAGAGCTACTCCACTCTTTCCCAGGGGTGTGGACTATCCTTTGAAGTTTACTTACAATTGACCAGGCCTTCACTGATGATTCCTTAGACTATTTTGAATGAGTTATCTGTTTCCTTTTGAAACCCAGACTGACAGCCTTGATGTCTTAGGAAGAGACATTTTAGTTAAATATTTCTCATTAATGCCTATTTTAATTGTTAAGAGCATGTGATCTGTGGAATACAAATTCATTGTGTATTTAAATTTCTTTTCTTTTTTATATACAGAATGTTCTCTATTTTAATAAATAACCTAAGAATGTTTAAAAATAAATAATATTTTATCTGAGGTCAGCATTCTGTATAGATTAGTTATATTAAACTTTTTAAAATGAAAGTTGGAAGTGGCACTGTGGCTCAAAGTGGTAGAGCACTAGCCTCAAGCAAAAATTTTAAAAAAGCTCAGGAACAGTGCTCAGACCCTGAGTTCAAGCCCCACAACTGAAAAAGTAAAATAAAAATGAAACATCAACATTTTTTAAGATACTGAAATTTTTAGTATTCCTTGAAATTTC
This sequence comes from Dipodomys spectabilis, assembly GCF_019054845.1. NCBI lineage: Eukaryota > Metazoa > Chordata > Mammalia > Rodentia > Heteromyidae > Dipodomys > Dipodomys spectabilis. The sequence continues at coordinate 28,115,444 of NW_024870731.1, read as the reverse complement.
TCCCATAAACTATAGTAATGTACAATCCCAACCCATCTTTGGTCCTTAGAGAGAGGGAAGAAGAGAGAGAGAGAGACACAGACACAGACACAGAGAGATGCAGAGGCAGAAAGAGAGACTATAAACTGGATTAGTAGAAAATTAGGCTAGTGGGAGGTAGATGCTGAAAGGCTTACTTGTGTCTGACAGCATACAGGGGTTAGACTACCAGAATGTCAGCCTTCAGGAAAATCACACTTAGACACATGCAGACTATATATTATTTCATTTTGTCGGTTGTGGGGCTTGAACTCAGGGCCTGGGTGCTATCCCTGAGCCTCTTTGTGCTCAAAGCTAGCACTCTACCACTTGAGCCACAACACCACTTCTGGTTTGTGGGTGATTAGTTTCACAGAGACTTTTCTGCCCACGCTGGCTTTGAACCACTATCCTCAGATCTCAGCCTCTGAGTAGCTAGGACTACAGGAATGAGCTACTGGTGTCTAGCTAGTTGTAGACCTTTTAAACACTCATGAGTCAATCAGACATGCGTGTGTCCACTTTATGAATACCAAGTGACCTAAATCCGATGGAACTGGTTATGTGTGCCTCTGACCTAGGCACACAACAGTGGTAATACAGGCACAGTCACGACTGTGTAGGTACAGTTAGCACTGGTGTGAATGCATGCATGTGGGAGATGATAATGGTGGTAGTATCTGATAGGGAGTTTCAAGGTCCATGGTGGTTGTTGTAAGCCTGTAAGACTAGACAGATATGTTTGTTTAATCCACAGGGAGAGAAGGAAGGTAAAAATGTTGCAGATTCCTACACCTTTTGTTATTATAGTCTTTGCCTTTGAAGGCTGTTACCTGTAAGACAGAATCAAGATATATGACATTCTTAATTATATTACAATCTTTTATATATTTTTCAACATTTTGATGGGGTGACTTACTAGAGACTAAAAGAGATGTCATAAAATATTCTCATTATGATTGTGCTTGTCAGTTTCTAACTAGACCCTCCTTTTTTCATCCATACAACTTACCTGTCATGTATCCTATTTCCTGATCTTGGTTTTTCAAGGTGACAGTTATTGTTTCAGTTAATTTACCCTAAAACATTATTGATTATAAATGAATTAATGTGTTGTCTGGATCCACACACTATATCTAGAAATTTCATCCACTTAACAATAAGCTCAGTTTTTTTTTTAATTCCACCCCTAAGTCCCAGAAACCACTAATGCCTTTTGTGGCTATATTTAATGTGCTTTGGGTCTTTGGTATGTGTTTGCTCATATTTATAGCAGTTTGCATCAATGAGGGTTCCCATGTAGAGAGTGTGGAGAGATTTTTCTGTATATTCACTCATATCACATCTGTTATACCATGGAGAAGGGACCAAAGGTATGTCTTGTAGGTCATTGAAATACACTAGCTTTTACCTTCTCCGAAGATGGTAATATTTGAGTCAATATTCCCCTCTTTCTGAGATAACGTAGACCAATTCCTGTTCAATGCAAGACTCCTTGAAGGGGCAGTCTGGTCTCTGGAGCATCCTATTGGGCACAAACCTATACACCATCTGAAGCTGCCCACTTCTGATTTCCTATTTCTCTCTCAAATATTACTTTCCAATAAACCTTTGAAGCACTTCTAAGTAAAGCTCAACAAAAACTTCCCAGGGAACCCAAGTGACATGACTTAAATAAATAAAAGTGTCCATTCTAATCTAACCCTTGTACTTTCATTCTGTACTACTTGTCATCCTTCTATAAAGGATTTTTATCTTAACAAAGGAATCCGTTTTTATTTCACCTGTGAAATAATGTCCAGATTCAATAGAGCGAAGAAACTACTGGTTCCCAGTACTCTTCAAGTCTCATTCTGTCTTCTGCATTCTCCCTCCCTGAGTGACTCAATGACAAAGAGGCGTAAATATCATATGGCAGATGCAATTGATAACTTAGGAATTATTGCAAGGGAAGATTCATTGATTTCAACCAGGGGTGCCAATGTGTGCTCTTATGAGGAAAGACCGTGCATGGAGAAACAGTGTTTCAATCACGTTAGCTTGCTAATGGGAGCTGTTGGCAGTTAAACTCCATTTGTACCTTTACATACATACATATATACATATACATACATATGGATGAATATGTATGTGTATATATATATATATATATATATAGTGTGTGTGTGTGTATGTGTGTGTGTGTGTGTGTGTGTGTGTGTGTGTGTGTGTGTGTGTGTGTGTCGTGGGGCCTGAACTCTGGGCCTGGGCACTGTCCCTCAGCTCCTCAGCTCAAGGCTAGCACTCTACCACTTGAGCCACAGTGCCACTTCCGGCTTTTTCTGCTTATGTGGTGCTGAGGAATTGAACCCAGGGCCTTATGGGTGTAAAGCAAGCACTCTACCATTGAGCCATCTTCCCAGCCCCTGTACCTTTATATTTTTAAGGTTGTTATGAATATAAAATGTTAAGTCTAGCAGGAACAGCAATGTGAAGTGAGATTAATCCCAAGGCAAGAGACATCTGTATTCAAAGGATGATTAGTGAGAGAAATGAGGACAACAATAGCAGTCTGTCCTTGAATTCAGATAGATGCCATCACGTGGCCAAACTGCAGAGAAGGATGTTCTCACCATCCATGTGATATGAACTTCTAGATTTGGAACTCTAGGCCTCCTCTAGCAAGCATTATTATAGATACACCATCAATTCACAGGGTAGGCACATGATATACAATGAATTTGAACAATGGTACTAATAATGATGCTGTGGAGGGCCATAGTCAATCGTTATTAGGCTTTATGGGGTTTCTAAAAACTGAATCAGTCATTTGGTTCACCATAGCTTCTTCCTTTGGTAATGTCCAAGGAAGCTGACTGGATCATTTCTTTAACTTAGTTCAGTCTCTGTGTTATGCTAGTGACAACTGGACTGTGATCCCCCTCTGTCAGTTTCACAGGAACATGTAAGCTGGGAGGGAGCTTGCAGTGATGCTAAGTTGGTATTAGTAACAGAAAATAGGAAATTCAATAGGCAAGGATTTGATTACTTTAAGGTCTCAGTTAAGGTGAACATAGAGTTTGAGTGACTTGGAGCCAGTCTCTTTCCCCTCTCTCTCCATATGTTCTGGAGATAATTCCAGATGCCCAGGTGGAGAAGTGCCTGGGGGGTTGAGCAGGTCATTGTGCTGTCATTAATCACTGGCTGACAGCTGGCTCCTAGAGTTCTCTCTGTCCTGCCCTGGCATGATCTATAGCATCTCATGGCAACAAGGTGTGTGAAGGCTCAGCTCCTCCCTGGACATCTTTGTTCTCTAAATGTCAGCCTCACAGAATCATCCTGGAGGGAAGGGAGAGGTAGAAATCTCCTTACTGCTCCTTTAAATAAGAAATGTCCTTTACATATGCATTTTTTAAGAAAGAATTGCAGGCTTGCAACTTTTTTTTTTTTACTTTGAGTTACCCACTTAATATTGGGTGATGGGGAATGCATAAAATGGAGGTCATGTATAAAGTTGGCATTTATTTTAATATTTGTCTCCCAGACCTCAAAGGGATTGTTTTCCAAGCCCTCCAAAGCTATACCAGCATTTGTCCAAATGTGTTCTGTAAAACATGAATCCTTTAAGACACATGAAGAAACAATTTGGTATTGGAGGTACTGCCACCAGATCTCATGTGAGGAGATTTACAATACACATTATCCTGTCTGAGAAACCCTGTAGCCAGTGAGCCTGGTTAACTCACCCATATTTGATTAATCACCATCTAAACTTACATGATGATGGGATCTTTGTTGTGCATGTGTCACATTTATGATCTCTCCCTCATAGAATACTTACTGTAGGCATATATTCAGGACATAGAGTACAGTGGTAAGAGGCCATGTAGCAAATTCTTCAGTTTGAATCCCACCCATTGCCATTTTTTTGTGTATGTGTGACCTGGAAAGACTTTTCTTTAAAATCTGTTCTATGACTCTCAGTCCTCATTTGAATCATGGGAATTACAACATACCGGGGGTTCTTGTGAGATTCAAATGAGTCTCTGTCCTTTAAGCATGTAGTTGAATGCTCCACATAGAGTAAGCATTCAAGCTAGCTAGTGGCATAGTTTAAGGAATACTGGTTATTGAAGCAAGCAAATCAAGCAAGTGTGAGGCCCTGAGTTCAAATCCCAGGACTGGCAAAAAACAACAAACATCAAAATGCAGGGTGTCTCTCATTTAGCTTTGCCTACTGGCAACATCAGACAGATCAAAGCAGAGAGTCAAATCAGTCATGATATGTGTCTGAAACTGGACACAGCCTTGCATGCACCTAGTAATTTCTGTATATACACATTTAAATATTTGTGGGCTAATACTTAGGCATTCTCTCAGAACTAAATGGGGAGGAAAGAAGGAAGACATATTAGAGAAAGGCGGTCAGCAAGAAGCAATGCAATAATAAATATTCTCTTTTTTAGCAGTCTATGAACTAAAGAAGCCTCATCCTGAACACTTTACTTGAGAAACTCACTATAATGATTATAGTACAAGTCAGGCATTATGAGGGAACTCTATAGATTGTAACCAGGTGCAGAACCAGGGAAGATGGGAAGAATGGACTCTAGAACCTGTATTAAAGGTCCAGAGGCAACAATGACAAAAATTAATCTAATAACTTAGTGGAATAGAGAAAGCCTGCTTCTTTTGAGTATAGCCAGAAAGACACTGAAAAGTGAATTGGTTGGAAAGCTCTTGCACATCACATGTTCATGCAGAGGTCACTTACCACTAACTTCCTTCCTTCCTTCCTTCCTTCCTTCCTTCCTTCCTTCCTTCCTTCCTTCCTTCCTTCCTTCCTTCCTTCCTTCCTTCCTTCTTTCCTTCCTTCCTTCCTTCCTTCTTTCCTTCCTTCCTTCCTTCTTGTCTGCCTTTCTTTCTTTCTCTCTTTCTGGCTATCTGCCTTTTTTCCTTTCTCTTTCTTTTTCTTTTTGTGCTGGTCCAGGGGCTTAAACTCATGGCCTGGTTGCTATCCCTGAGCTTTTTTATTTTGCTCAAGGCTGGTGCTCTACCACTTGAGTCACTATTTGACTTCTGGATTTTTGGGGGTTAATTGGAGATTAGAGTCTCATAAACTTTCCTATCCAAGATTGGATTTAAACTGCAATCCTCAAATTTTTTTTCGGTTGGTCATGGGGCTAGAACTCTGGGCCTGAGTGCTGTCCTTCAGCTCTTCAGCTCAAGGCTAGCACTCCACCATGTGAGCTACAGAGCCACTTTCAGTTTTCTGGTGGTTTATTGGAGATAAGAGTTTCACGCACTTTCCTGCCCAGGCTGGCTTTGAACCATGATCCTCAGATCTCAGCCTTCTGAGTAGCTAGGATTACAGGCTTTTTCTGAGACATTTTTTCCTGATCTTAGAGCTTTGCATTTCCTGGTGCTTTTTAGAAAGGAAATCCTTGAAATATTTGAGTAGGCAATTGGAGATGAGAAAGGGTATTTCTGAGTAATTTGGGATAAAACCAGTCTGTCATATTTTTTATCTAAGGAGGATCCCTAGATTAAATGAGGCCAGGATTTGATGATAAACAACAGAAAGAATAAAAAAGAAAATAGCAATATAGTTTCAGTTCTCCCTGGGGAAATGCGGCTATATTCCCTCCCCAGGCTTCTTTGGGCATCTCCTAATGCCAGTGGTATTTGGATATTGCTATTTTGTTTTGTTGTTTTTATCTCAGATCTCATTTTGTACACTTGCACCTTTCTGAAGACCAGGAACTCTTTATAAGCTCAAAGACTATTACTAGGTGTGTTTGTGGAGGCAAGTCGGATTTCTGCTGAATGTATACATCAGATTGATTTGCACCTGCAACTTACATTTGTTCTCCAAGTATATTTGACATTAATGTTGTGACTGAACTGACATGATGAAGATTAATCATGTAAACTTCTTAAATTCTTTTGCTGACTTTGAAAGCAGCCAAGCTGATTGTTTGACTTGATTTTCCATGCTAACTTGATTTTCCATCCTAATAGAATGTGGAACACACACCTTGGTTTTCCCTGGCAATTTCATAAATTAAGTATCCCAGAGCAGTATTACCTGATAGACATTTGGGGGAGGGGCAATGTGTTTTCTATCTTTGATATTCCAGCTTATAGAATTGTGAAAAAAGAAATAAAAGACCACTCCATTCTTGGAATTTTGCAAACATTCGGGTTTGAACAGAATTCCTTAGAATAAAATAGGAATTGTGCTTCCATAGTGGCAACAAAATGGGTTCTTGTGTACAAGAAAGGGCAATTTGCCCAGTTTTTGTTGCTGGAACCACAGTAGCCTTGAGGTGGATAAGTGTAGCCTCTTAGAATTCTTTTCCTCCTTTTTAAGACGGCAAAGGATCATTCATCTCTTCATCACTGAGGCATTATAAAAATGGAAGTTAGGGAACCATGTTAACTCACAAAAGGCAGAATCTGCAGTGGGGCTTTGGATTATTTATGACAAGGGTAATTTAGAGATCCTTTACAGTCCACACAATATTATCAATATAGGCAGATGGCCTCAGGCAGCCAACAGAATGCTTATGTGTCTGTTCTGTCATGTACCAAATGATTTTGCTGGCCTTATATGGCCTGTGGCTGAAATGTTCCCTGCTCCTGATTGGTCGTGGCCTGGGTCAACTCTACTCTCCCTTGAGATTCGGAGAAATCCTGGGAGCGGCTTCCATAACTCTGTCAATACTGACTAGAATGGATTATAGTTGTCAACACGGAGGTCCTTGCCACACGGTCCACTGTCCAGGAAGCCCATGGTGTACCTTCAGAGGGCAGTCAGACCCCTATGTCACAGGTATGATGCAGGAACTCTCTACTGGCATTCCACAACCCCTGGAGCCTGATGTCTCAGGCCTTTGACATCTATAAATTCTTCACAGAAGTCTTCATCTTGGAGGTGGTAGTGAGCTCCAAGGCTCTCTCAGAATGCACTCCTGGTCACTATTGTGTAGGAGCCAGTGGTTTCCCAGTTCCATTCACCCCCTCACTTATCCAATCGCAATAAAGCTCATGTTTCTAGATTGGCCACTAAAGGCTGTTGACACCCAAAACATAATCTCAGGATTAACAAACTCTTAAACAAAGTCTATATTTAGTAAGTAAACTCTTATGATCTTCTTGTATGCTGGGTGTGGAGATAAATAATCCCTTATATTTTTAAGCCTCACATTTTTAAGATAATATTAATTTACAGTTCTTAGCTATTAATCATGGGTGTTGATGTCTGGTATTGTTCTAGGCATTATATATATTATATATATTCTAATTTAATTCTCACATTGCTGAGGGTAGAAATGATTATTGTAGGAATGAGAAAAATGAAAGCTCAGACAAGTTAAAGGCTTCTGATCTTTCTGGTTTCATAGGTCACTTTGTCATCAAGACACTAGTTTTTCTACAGAACTGACAGGCAGTGAAGTCTGCCAGTGGGTGGCATAATTGATTGCTTGAGTCTATATGCAAAGCCAATTGAGGCATTTTCCATCATGAAGGAAGCTCAGCTCTAGTAGACAGCAATGCCCTGCTTTCTCTCTTTAGCCCTAATATATATATATATATACATATATATATATATATATATATATACATATGTTTCTTGTTGAGAAATACCCACATCTGAGCGCATATCCTGATGAATCGTCACAAATAAACTTATTACATAACCAGCTCCCAGAGGTAGAACGTAGATAACCTACAACTCTTGGTGGCTGCTGCTCACCACCTTGCTTGCTAATCACCACACTGCAGTTTTGTCTTCAGTCCTTTGAGACTTAAGCAAGACAAATAAATGTGGCTTTTTTCAAAAAAATGATTTATTGTTAGACAGGCCAAGCACTATGAAGTTTTATGAAGTTTTATAAGAACATAGCTGTGCCCATTTGCTTACACATTGCCATGGCTCCTTTCAGGCTGCCATAACAGGATTCAAGAAACTGTATGTTATGCAAAACCAACAATATTTACTATCTGGCCTGTCTAAGAGGAAGTTTGTTTTCCACCCTCTGAGCTAGAATATGGAACAGAGTTGTGAGCAAGGGACTCAATCTGTGTCCTTAATTTGCTTCTGGTCTGCTGCAAGAGACTGGTGTTAAGCAGTAGCCAAATGAATACTTAATTATAGTGAGAAAGGTTCTGAAGAGAAGTCCAGAGTGCCACTAGGGAAACTGAGGAGCCTAGAGGCTGTGCACTTCGAGTTGTCACATTTGTTCAGAGAGCCCACTAACCTTGCCATAGCAAAGTTTGTTTTTTTTTTATTTTACCTGAAACTAGAATGGAGTGGATAAATGGGAAGCCAGTTGAAACTCAGTTCCCAACACATACCATCTAGGGCAGGTGAGGGCAAAGTTGATGCAGAAGACAGAGTTATCTCACTGTTGTCAGCCTTTCTGCTTAATAATAACATGTTGCCTTGCCAGTTTGCCTTTAAGCTAGAGGCAGTTTGCCTTTAAGCTAGAGGCTGTTAGCCTTTGATCTGACCTCTGTCCCTGTGAATCCTAGATCTCTTGTGAGCTCAGCTGCCACATGTGATTCTGATGGAAGATGGAATGCAGTTCTAGACTGGGGCAGCAAGTTCAGGCTTCAGGGGATCCTGGTAAGTTTACATTTAATATAGCTGGCAACGTTCTTATTTTGTGTTCACCCTTGAGAAGAGAGTCTGCAGAGAGAGAAGCTTTGCGCTCATCAGTGAAGGAAGCATCTTGTGGAGTCTTTAGTCTATTGTGGAGTCTTGACATAGTCTTGTGTGAGAATAGAAGATGTATGGGGAAATCAAGGCAGCATAATAGTACGGACACAGACACTGCGTCAAAGAATGGGCTTACTGGAAGCTACCTCTGGAGTTGTACAGTGTAATTTTCTGTATGTTTCTTTGTTTTCTTTTAGATGTTTAATTGAGGAGAAAGATATGAAGGGATTTCATCTCCCTTGAATGAGGTTTGTAGCTCTGAGAAGGTAGTCTTAATAGTTGATTTTTGAAGCCAATCTTCCCAGTCACAAGCACACTTAGCATATTCTCAGTACACATGCAACAGCAAAGCACAACTTTGCCTTCTGAGCAGCAACTTTCCAAAAGGAAAAATGGCTTTTACATGAGGATATTGTGTGTCTCTGAACAAACAGTCTCAAAGGAAAGTGACAACACTCAGAGGAAATAAGAAATTAAGAACATATAAGCCAAGATGGCAGTTACAGAAGTTAAGAACTTATAAGCCATGATAGCAAAAAATTTCATCTATATGTCCATGCAGACATCAATAATCATTGCACTTTTTTCTGCTGAGCCTGGATAGGCTTAGAAATGTTCTAATCACTGTGTCCCAGATAGTTACCAGAAATTAAGTTTAAGTAGATTATTATTCCTTCATCAAGTGGTTCCCTTTGAGTAGACAATACATTATGAATAGTTTACATATACTGAGTGTTTTAAGATGTACCTGATACTGTTATAAGTGCTTAATATGGATTCACTTCATATAAATCACATGGATGCAGATTTGGACCATTGTGCCACCAGTGAAGTATCTGCAACATACTGGTTTCTTTAAAAAAAAAAAAACACACACACATTTAAATGAATTCTCAAAACAACTCTTATCCTCATTTTCCAGATCAGAAAACAGGCCCAAAGAGCCTAAGTGACTCCTCTGATCTAATTGGGACTACAGGCATGGTTTGCTACTGCTTCAGCAACATCCTTATATTTCAATCCTTTAGGCAACTGTTGAGTAACTCTGTTTTTGTTTATTTAACGTTCAGTATATTGGTTGTTCTGTAGTTCTGAATCTCTTTATCATTTTTAGTTTTTCAGCCCTTTGGGATAATTCAGAGTGCTGTCTTTCTAAAACAAAAATGGAAAGAGCAGGAATTGGCATTCAGTCGCCTATGGGGTTTAATCAGAACTATGTGAGGAGGCAGCCAGGTGGGCACCGTGGAGAGAGCTGGGGAGCTCTGGCCTTCGGGGCCGCTGCTCTCGGTTCTAGCAGTTGCAGCTGTGAGGAATCAAGCCAATATTGCCTGATCTCATTTCTCATCAAGTATGAGAAGTAGAATGTCTGGATTTTTCAAAAAAAATCTCAAAGTAGTTGTACAAAGGGATTTCAATTGAACCTGACACTTTATGGGCATAACACATCTTGGTGAATGCCACTTCTCCCATTATTCTCTACGCCCTCCCACCATCTATAGCAAGAATATTTGGATTTTGATATGAAATATCAAATGGAAGTATCTGAGCAAACATCTCCTGCATAAAATATTAACAAACAAGGCAATTTTATTAAAAAACAAAACATTTTAAGTCAAATAAAATACCTCTGCAGGATCAATCTAGCCCCTTGACGCAGGTTTAACCCTTTGTGGGAAACAGGGAATATTGGAAAGAGAATTAGAGGTGGCTTTGATAGCATCCTGTAGTTCTAAAATTATGGTGGCTTGTACTGTACAAGGCCTTAGATTCAGTTTCTGGAAAACAGGACTACAGAAATGATAATATCTCAATACTTTTCCATAGTGCTTCATATCGTTCAACTCACATCTACATATGCATTTGAATTTCCCTGCAAATCATTTTGATGGTTCAATTTCATGATCAATGTTGAACAGCAGGATTCCAGAATGGATCTTGATCTCCCAGTCCTCTACTTGATTTTCCTTTAGCTACCCAAGTCCTGAACAGTGATGACTGACTACCAATATTTGCAGTCAATTCAGGCCTGTGTTTTTTCATCTCTGATGAACAAGAAGTAAAACAGACAGCTGATGCCCAATTACTGATATCTGTTCAGGTAGGAAGAAAACAGGGCAATCATTTGACCATACTTGGTGGCTAACGCTTGTTATTCTTGGCAGATGGAGGTTGTTGATTTCCATTTGTTCCTTCCCAAATCATCTCTAATTACAAAAACAAATGCCTAAGAAAGTCTGAACAGATAATGTAATTGTAACCTAATCAGTGTGTACATTCTTAAACGCTCACCTCCGGATGAGTAGTCTGGGGGGTTTGCTCCTCTAAGTGCTGCTAGAACATACCATGTTTTGCATGCTCCACAGAAACTATTTAAAATTAAGCAGATTGGAAAAATCATTAAGTGGAGAGAGATTTTTCTGACCGCTGGGTCTGTGTGGGCCTCTCAAATGTCAGTTCTGTGTGCGAAGGGCTCTTGGCACTTGATGCCTTTCTGCCAGGTTGTGTATTTGACAGCTGTCCTGGGCCACTGGCCCTGACTACTGTCATAAAGCCAATTAGTCTCAGGCAATTAATGTTGTTTCCCTTTAGTGCTCCTGGAAATGCTTATATCATGTAGCACTTCAGCATGAAATCTGTGACCTTTGGAAATACATGCCCAAGAAAAGCAAATAAGCTTGGTTATGCATGTACTGTTTCATTAAATTATGACGAATATGAAAATAAATTGTAGCTGCTGGCTACAGAGATATCTGTAGAGCTCTTTATAACTTAAAATTCTAAGGAATGAAGATGTGTATCCATATCAAACCCCAGATAAACCACGGACAGTGGTAGGTATACTGAACAGCAGTGCATTTACCTATGTCTGTGTCCAGCTAAAGAGAAATTTATGAATTGAAACATTTAGACTGAAGCATTGTAACGAATAGTTTATGTTTCTTTGATCATATTTTAAAAGAGAATACTAGCAAATTGGAAAGGATGAGGGGGAAAAAGTGATGTTTTTGAAATGATAGGAGAGAATGAAGCTATTTAATTCAGAAAAAAAGATGACTTTGGAGTAAACAAGGGAGTTATCCTCCAGTAGGTAAAATGAACTCTTCATGAAGCTTCTTAATTATTCCCTTGGCTACGCCAAGAAACTATTTGTGACCTTGTGTAAGCCCAGCATATAGACTGGTGACTTTTTGAATGAGGATGTATGTTTTTATCTGATAAAAATAAATAAGATGATCTCTCTTCATTCTCTTTCATGATGGCTTGTTCTCTCTCTCTGTGTCTCTCTGTCTCTATCTCTTTGTCCTTCCTCCCCCTCTCCCTGATTTTCTTCCTCTCCCACAAACACAACAGCACACTCTCTCTCTCTCTCTCTCTCTCTCTCTCTCTCTCTCTCTCTCTCTCTCTCTCTCTCTCACACACACCTCAGTCTGTACTCCAACAATTGACTGAATTTGCAAGACAGGAACATTTATTCCCTGTTGTTTCAGTCTTAGTTCCATTTGCATTTCTTGAGCTTATCATCATTGGTTTAAATAAGAGTGGTACCCAGTCTTCCCTCCTGAGAGTGGGAGAGGTGACTTCTATGTTAAGAAGGAGAGTATAAATAAGAATGGCCAATAGACACATGAAGAAATGCTCAACCTCCCTAGCCATAAAAGAAATGCAAATCAAAACAACATTGAGATACCACCTCACCCCAGTTAGAATGGCAAAAATCAAGAACTCTAATAACAACAGATGCTGGAGGGGATGTGACAGAAGGGAACCTTACTACATTGTTGGTGGGAGTGTAAACTTGTTCAACCGCTTTGAAAAGCAGTATGGAGTCCTCAAAAGACTCCACATAGAGCTCCTCTATGACCCAGCAATCCCACTTTTGGGCATTTACCCAAATGATCACAAACAAGACTATACTAAAGCTACCAGCACAAGTATGTTTATTGCAGCATTATTTACCATAGCAAGATGTGGAACCAACCCAGATGCCCCTCAGTAGATGAATGGATCAAGAAAATGTGGTATATATACACAATGGAATTCTATGCCTCCATCAGAAAGAATGACATTGTCCCCTTTGTTAGGAAATGGAAAGACTTGGGAAAAATTACATTAAGTGAAGTAAGCCAGGCCCAAAGAAACATAGGTCCCTTATTTGCTATAACTAGTATATGTCAGAGATAAGCAGAAAAGGTCAGATAAGTTGATGTTAGGCGAAATGAACCCTAAGATAAGGACTCAAATGTTTTTTCTTGCTTGCAATTGTTTCTAACATATTTATAAGATGATTTCTTTGTTGCTTTTTATGTCCCTCCCCCATGGTATAACCCCTGTTTTCACTGCATTTGATGTTGGTATAATTTGTGGAGGGGAAGGGAAAAAACAAATTGTTTAAATAGGGATACAGGTTGACCCATTGCAACAATGAGATGTACAAGATGCTATGTCGTAAAACAAACTTAACAATTTAGGCAAGGGGTGGAGGATGTAGTCATGGAGAAGGGAAGGCAGGGATGGTAGGGGAAAAACAAAGGAGGAGGCAATAATTCTTGATAAGACATGTACTCACTACCTTGCTCATGTGATTGTAACCCCTCTGTACAGTATTTTCACAATAAAAAACATTTTTTTGAAAAAAAGGAGAGTATACCTGGTACCTTTACCTTGAAGAGATCTTAATGCAAATGACTAACCATTCCTACTCACCACAGTTATGAAAAGAAAGAAGGAAAGAATGAAAGGAACGAAGGAACGAAGGAAGGAAGCAAGCAAACAAGCAAGTAAGCAAGCAAGCACTGGTTCCTGGTTTCAACCAATTCAGTTTCTTTCAACCCATCCAGTCTGTTCGAAGGAATCTGCCTTCATCACAAAATCCTCAGGCCTGTGTAGGACATGATGACAGTCATTATACCTGGTGTCCCCAAAGGGAATAGCGAAGGCTACATCTTCATTCCCCTGGGTGCCCTTCTGCCTTCTGTAACTGCACCCATAGTTATCAATCTAGAATCCAACAAGGGGTTGCAGAAGTGGGTATGAGTGGTGTCTCCAGTTAGTGATGTCATTGTCTACAATTGCTGGAGCTGAGCTAGTTTACAGGGAGCTGGGCTGGGGGCTTGTGTGAGTTCAAAGGTTGCTATGGATGTGTTAAATGCTAATCACTTGACATCACACTGCCTACTGAGAGCAGGATTTTTGGCTCAATTCCTTTTCAGCTATTCCAGGCTGGCTCCCTAAGAGGACTACAGAATTTGAGTTCCAGCTGTGTCCCTTCCTTGTTGCTCCTTTTAAAGAACATGAACTGTTCTTAAAGTTTGTTACCTAGATTTTAGATAAAGATTCACAGAAGAAGAGTTGGTGAAGCAAGAAGAGGACAAAACAAAGCACCTGCTTACGATTCAGGCCCAACCACTGACAACACACCTAATCAAATCAAATTGGTACTAAAATGCTGCATCTAAGTGCCTTCAATATTTTACAGATGCCGCATAGCCATGTTGGGAAAGGCCACATTGTCATATTATTCCTCAGAAAATGGAAGAGAGTAAAATTTCTTAGGTGACTCTCATCTACATTCAGCAAACAAATACTGAATAAATACCAGTAGTCTTGGAGAGGGCGTTTACATGGATTCAGGAGATTTGGTTCTTTTGAGTTGAGATCCGTGTGTTTCCAGCATATCTGAGGTGCCATCAGCCAGCCACACGATGGTGTCATTGGGCCACATGTGTGCTGGTCTCAGGATCATTGTCCAGCATGTCAGGTGATCATGGCAGATGGTGAGCAGGACAATATTACTGAACTTTGGAAAATACACCACTTGAGAGTCTAGCAGGGAAATGCCTGAAATTGGAAAATAATGTAATAGAATATTTGATTGGCCACCGAAGACCCTAGCTGGGAAGGTTGCCATATTGAAATGAGAAGACAGCTTGGCTGACTTCTGTCTTCCAGCTCTGTTCAGTCACTGTGTATCAGTGGGCTGAGTCCTGGACCCCCTGTGTGTTCCCAAAGTACTTACTTTATCTCTCCTTCCCCATATAGCACATGTCCACAAACATACCCTCTGAAGAATGCTTGAGGTTGGATGGAACAAATGGCAGCATTAGTCTAAGTGCAAGGGTCTGAGTCAGTCAGTGGTCACTGAATGTTTTATCAGGGTGCTGGTCGGTGGCCATCACAGAGGATGGTAGGGTAAATGAAATGTCATTTCCATTTAATTCAATTTGCTTTTTCTCCCATGCTACCAGCTATTGACCTAATCTCTTGGAAGCAAAGTTGTTTTTCTGTGGTTCACCGGAAACTTTCTGTACCAGAATACCTCATTCATCCAACATTTGCTTCACTGAGTCATTAAGAAGGGCTATCCCTTATTCATTCTGGGTAAACTAGCTGTCATTTTCCCATTCCAGTATCTTCCCTGAACATCTCAGGGGATGGTTCTTTGGTGTGCAGCCTATGGAAGGTTGCTTATTTAAAACACCTGCAGTTCTCTGTCCCTCACCCACCCACACCCCAGCCAAGGCTCACTCTTCACAAATCTATGTTCCAAAGTTAATGAATCCAAAAGCAATCTTCAGCCAATAGCAGATATATGGAACCAGGAGAAAATTCTCCAGCTTTTTTGCCCCTCAATTGGGAAAATTCCCTGATGCTTGTTCTGTAGCCATCCCATAGTTCCCCCGTGGCATGAGCTCCAGCTGTCCACAATGGTATCTGACTTGATAGCATTTTTTCAATTTGCTTTGGTTCTTTTCTACCTCACTACCAGTGTCCTTCTTGGTATTTGCCCAAACAATTAACATTAGAGTCTCCCTTTCAGCATATTCTTTGGGGGAAGTCCAAACTAAGAGAGTCCACCTCCATGCAGAGAGAGGGTGTGCAAATTAGTCTGGGAGATTATGCATTTGGGAACCTGAATTTGGACTAAGATCTTAGATTACCATTGAGATCTTAGATTGTTTCTCCTAGGGAAGCATACAAATAGCAAAGAAAGATACATAAACATGGTACATAAACGTTTTAAAGGTTGGCATCTGTTAATATGCAAAAGTGACCAATACATTTATAGCTAACTAAGGTCTATTTCTCACAGAAAATTTTAAGTCCCAAAGAGGAGAGGGCTCTGATGACACTTACTCACTAGTGTGTCCCTATATGTAGCAGGAGTACCCAGATCTCTTACAATAGTACTATCACTAATTGAATTCTTTCTATGTATTAACAAGGTAATTTGTGCATAAAAGCTCTAAAACACTTCGGATAGCACAGCTCCAATGGTTAGTGGTGACCTTTTAATGGGAGGAAGAGGTTTGGAGTTTGTATATCATAAACTCTATCCATTTTATTCCACATTTTAAAGCATACAATTAAATGATTTTTAGTGTCTCTACACCATCACCACAATCCAGTCTTAAAATACTTTCCATCATTCCAAAAACATCCATTAAATTCATTTTCAGGTAATCTTTTCCCATCCTCAGCCTCAGCTAACCACTAACCTACTTCATTACTCCATAGATCTGAGTTTTCTGGATATTTCGTGTAAATGAAGTAAAAAAAAGACATGTGGTATTTGTACCTAGCATATTTTTCACCTATAGTCTTGTTTTTGGAAGTTCATCTGTGTTGTAGCATGCATCAGTACTTCCATTTATTCCTCGTTATTGCTCCCTGGTTCTGTGTGGGTGTAACATACATTGCCTTCCACTCATCAGCTGCCAGATATCAAAACTGACTCTCCTTTTTCATATGTGACGTTTCTTTGATTATTCATATACAAGCTTTTACATGACCATATTTTTTTACTTTTATGTTTTGGAGTAGATACTTAAGAATGAATGGACTAGTTATATGGTGACTCTGTGATTAGCATTCCCCCGCCCCCTTTTCTCCAGTCTTGGCAAAAACTCAGTGCCTTGGCATTGTCCCTGAGTTTGCTCAAGGTTAAAGCTCTACCACTGGAGCCACACTCCACTTTTAACTTTTTGGTAGTTAATTGCAGATTAGAGTCTCACAGACATTCCTGCCTTGACTAGTTTTGAACTGCAACCTTAACATTTCAACCTCCTGGCGATGACTGGCCTTTTAAAGAAACTGATATTACCTGTCTACTATACTGTTCTCAGCAGCAATATGTGAAGAGTCTCTCCCCATCCTACCAGCACTCACTGCCATCTGCTTTCTTGGCATCTTTGAGTATGAAGTGGCATCTCATTGCTGATGATATTCAGCCTTTTAGTACATATTAGTCCTAAGAGCTTATTTGTTAAAAATGTCTACTCATACCTTTTGCCCATTTTCAATTGAGAAGTTTGTCTTCTTTTGAATTAGAAAAGTTCTCTATATATTCTGGGTACATCTTTTGACAGATAAACACTTTTGGAAGGTTTTTTTCTCATCCTATGGCTCATCTGATCATTTTCTTAACAGTATCTTGTGAGGCACATAAGTTCTCATTTTGGTGAAGTCCTAATTTGTCAGTATTTTTCTTTTATAATTAATGTATTTGGTATTGTATTTTTTTTTTTGTCAGTCGTGGGGCTTGAACTCTGGGCTTGGGCGCTGTCCCTCAGCTCTTCAGCTCAAGGCTAGTGCTCTACCATTTGAGCTACAGAGCCACTTCCAATTTCCTGGTGGTTTATTGGAGATAAGAGTTTCACAGACTTTCCTGCCCAGGCTGGCTTTGAACCATGATCCTCAGATCTCAGCCTCCTGAGAAGCTAGGATTACAGGAATAAGCCACAGGCGCCCAGCTTTAGTATTATATTTTAAGCCTTAGCTAGATGCTTGTGGCTCATGCCTGTAGTCCTAGCTAAAGAGGCTGAGATCCAGAGGATCATGGTTCAAAGCTAGCCCAGGTAGACTCCATTTCACTAATAACTAGAGAGACACAATTGAAGGCATGTCACAAGTGGTAGAACGTAAGTTGAGCAGCAAATGTGAGGCCCTGAGTTCAAAACCTAGTACTGAAAAAAATCTTTGCTCAACATAAAGTCACAATGATCTTCTTATGTTTTCTTCTACAAGAGCTCATTTCAGTACTTACATTTAGGTTTACGCCCCAGCTGAGTTCATTATTGTGCATTCAAGTATATAAGCAGCATCAGTTGAAATGAAATTCCTTTCCCCATTGATTTACCTTTTCATCTTTGTCTAAAATTATTTAATGATTAGTATATAAATTTTCTTCAGGATCCTCCGTTCTGTCCTATGTATTTGTATAGTCACATTATAGTGTTTTGTATGCTTAATTGGCATTTTTGATGGGAAGCAATATTTGGGAATCACTAAAATAATAGAATAACTTAAGGGATGGGGAAGTAAATCCACTTTAGATAAAGTGGTCATGGAAGACATTTCAGAGGATAGCAGTGGCTCACTTCATACCAGGCAGGAGAATCACTGAGGAAATGCGATCAGGGAGTCACTTCCCAGGAGGCGCTTGCTAGGTGAGTCTTCTTCATATTTACCAAAGGAAATCAGATGACCATTCTGATAACTGAAAAGATCCTTATCCATGAAGAAGAAAGTTCTCAGCTCCACACCATCAGCCAATACTCCATTGATTTTCCAGCTGGCAAAAGTGTAGTCTCCTGAGTTACTCAGTGGTATAGCACCAAATATGCCACAGGATAAGTCAAGTCGGATTTACGGACTCATTATCATTTATTTGTTCATTCATTCATTTTGTAAATATTCATGAGTATCTCATGTGTAAGATATCATACTAAACATCAGTGATGTAATACAGAATAAAACAGTCTGTCTCAGAATTTACAGGGTATCTTCCTAAAGCATCATTTGTATAGATACATACACACATATTATACTTAAATACAGTGAAGAAGTGAGGGCACGCACACTCCATATAACTGTTTAGCTCCTCAGTTATAAAGTGACTGGAGTGGACAAGGACATCCTGTAAGGGACTAAGTATCCTAGGGTGCTAAATACCATTCATGGCCTGGAAGCAGCGTCTGTGCATAGGTGCTATTTAGTAATTTATTATCACTCTGTTCCAAATCCTCTTTTTGCACTGCTTTTCTGTTATGACTGCTGGACCCTGTACACAAATCCCTTTGCTGGCAGGCAGAATGCTAGACTTCATCAAAAGAGAGCACTGGAATGATCCTGCAAGGATAAAGACTGGAGACACTGACTTATAGTTTCAGTCCATTATTACTGAGCAGCCAAGGCAGACTGCTCCAAGGAATCCTCAGGCCTCCTCAGGCCATTACTGTAGCTGGTTCTGAGCCATGTCCACCGACAGAGGCAGGCAACTTCTAAAGACCAGTGCAGTCTGTGCCTTGGGCAGACTCCTTTACCGGCAGATCCATTTTCTGTGGAACCTACACCCTCATTGGAGAAGTCAGAATTGTACCTTAGATGGAAGGAGTTTGGGGCCTTCTTTTTCACTCTTCCTCAGTGTGGAAGTGGTTGTTCTTTTGTTCCCAATTGCTCTGGCTCCCTTCACATTATGTAGAGTTAGCCACTATTCACTCATTTGCAATTCTGTGTATTAGCATTCTCCTGTACAATTAGCCACTGGAGTGTCTGTCTTCTGACTGGACCTCGACCTTAGTCCAGAATTATGGAAATAATTCTGTTTTATCTAGGTTCAAGCAACAGTGTCCATTGGATGACTCCTCCTAAACAGGGGGAGAGGGAAGGAAAAGGAAAGAAAGATTGGTTCATGTTCTAAAACTACCAACTCATTTCACAGCCCTGTGTCCTACAGCAGGTCCGTGACTGATCAACATTTCCCAAGGGTTCACGACTCTAACTCTGTGACCGCTCTGGTTAAAAATTGATGCTGCCGTTCCAGAGAGCTGATTTCATTTTTCTCTCAGTTTTCTCTCAGCTCAGATTTGCTACAGGGCTGAAGAAATTGTATGGATGGATAGAAACAGATGCAAAGCAGGATCTTAGCTCCTGTGATTGTATGCAGAGAACAGGTTCACAACCAAGTTGAAGACATGATGCTTTCTTACCCTGACCTATATCTTGGAACTGATATGATCAGAAGAAAACTTTTGGAGTAGCTGGCCTTTTAAATGTGTGTATTTTCAAGTCCAACATTTATTACTTGTGCACCAATTTTCCTTCTCAGTTTTATGATTTGTAAAATGGAAATCAACTATCACAGTTGGGAGGAGAGCTCCAAGTAAACACGTAGTTTATAGAGCAAGTTCTAATGTTCATATGACTATTAGTTACAGCTGTGGGGAAAATTCTTGTTGGGAAATCTCCCTAAGCTTCAAGTGAGATGAAGTGAGAGGGTGGTCTCTGTAGAAATATATGTAAATATTCATTGTTCACATATGGTATATCCACAGCCCTGTGTAATTTGAAAGGATATCCCAAAAGAGTTAGGTTAAAATCCCAGTTATTACTAGGGAAGCTTAGTGCCCAAAAAATCATATTTCTTCCTCAAGGCAAAAAAAAGCCTGTTCTGAATATAAGGCCACTGGACACAGGCCAAATTTTCTAGTTTAGTGTGAAATATTCCAAACCAATAGATTCATGAATATATATTTCTGCTAAAGTTCCCTGGCAAATGCAATATGAGAAGCATTCATTTGGGTCTATTTCTATGTATTCAGCAAGCCTGTCCACTTTTCTGAATTGAGTTCATAGACCTTTTTTTTGTTTTGTTTTCTCTTCATCTCAGTATTTGTTATACTGATATATTGCTGATTTGGGTTACAAATCCTTAACTTTGCTGCCATTATTACATATGTAGTCATGACCTTGGATCCCTTCCACCTATAGTTGGTGGGACCTCAGCCCACTCTGGGATTCTGTTGTACACTCATGGATAATAGACTTGGTCAACTTTCTCTCCCTCAGCTATGAGTGATTCTAGTACACAGGTTACCTAGCTACTTCTCTTCATGAATAAAATATGGGCATTAATGGTCCCTCTTTCATAGGGCTTTTATGATATTCCAATGAGACAATAAAGGTGAAGCTCTTAGAATAGTAACAAGTGTGTACTATCAAGTCCATAATAATAATCCCACCTCACAGATGAGAGAAAGAGGATAGATACATGAGGATCAAAGATTGTGTCAACTACAGTAAGGTTTATTTTCAAAGCTTGTGATTCCATTGTGTCCACTAAATCCAGAAAATGGGTCAGACTATATCAGGAAGTGTTCAGATTGGGGATGTTTTTCCTGTGGTCTTTAAGCTGTTTGCCACGGGGTGAAATTCCTGAGATAAACAACTTAAGAGAGGAAAGACTTATTTGGCTCATGTTTTCAGGTTTTTAGCCATCAATGGTAGGGAATCAATTGTGGCAGCCAGGAAGCAGAGAGAAAAAATGACTTTGCTAGTAGTCATCTGCTGCTGCTGCTGCTGCTCCTGCTTCTTTTTGCTAGTAGTAGGGCTTGAACTGAGGGCCTGGATGCTGTCCTTTAGGTTTGTTGTTGTTGTTGTTTAATCAAGGCTTGCACTTTACCACTTAAACCATAGCTCCGCTTCTTTTTCTTGTTGGCTAATTGGAGACAATTGCAACAATGAGATGTACAAGACACAAGACGTTATGTTGAAAAACGAACTTTACAACTTTGGGGCGGGGGCAGGGTGGTGGAGATGAGAAGGGGAAACAAAGAAGGAGGCAATGATGCTTGATAAGAAATGTACTCATTACCTTGCTCGTGTAATTGTAACCCCTCTGTATGGTATTTTCACACACACACACAAGAAAGAGTATCATGTACTTTTCTGCCCAGGCTGGCTTTGAAGTGTAATGAGATTTCAGCCTTCTGAGTAGCTAGGATTATAGTACAAGTGTGGGCCACCAGCACCCAGCTTGGCTTCTTCCTCCTTGGATTCCATCTGGGTCACCGGTATATGAGATGATGCCCCTGCCCCCTTCCTTTTGAGTAGTCTTCCCCCTTATTCCTCTCAAATCCCTCTGAGAAATACCCAGATATGTGCATTACTAAATAACCTCCTTGGCACTTCTCAATCCAATCAAGTTGACAATCAACATTAGCCATCACACTCCCAAATAGGATTGAGTAAATTTAATTTAAAACTGTTTTTCAAGTAATTTAATTTAGTGAAAACAACTGTTGGTTTGGGTGACAGCCAAAAGAAATGTTAATTCCTAATGTATTTCTCTTGTATTTCACTTGTAAAATCTTCCAAGTGGAGGCAATAGAGAGAGGCCACTGCTCAGCTCACACAAAAATATCATTTCTATCTTCCTCTATAACCTTAAAAACTCTCAGAAAAGCCAGTGAAGGGCCTGAAAGCTGGCAAACCTGGGAACAATGGAGGAATCTCTCCCAAGGCTGCACTGGGATCAAGTGAGAGGATATATGTGGAGTGTTTCAAAGTACACTAAATAGTAAAGAGTCATTAAGGAGTAGCCCTGCAGAAAGAAAACAATTCAAATTAGCCAGGCAAAACTCCTAGTCTAACTCTAAGGAAAGGCAAATACATGACATATTCTACATAGCTAATAAAATGACTGTGAAGAGACAAAAGTAGCCCCCACAGATGACGCCCTAAAATTGAAGCCCATCACTAAGCAGGATCAAACGGATACCTTTTTAGAAAAGATCAAACTAGTTGTTAACTGGGTGCATGAAGGTACTAAAACAGCTGGGACCACTCCTATTGACTGTAAGATTGCTCAGATCGTAGTGATTGAGTCAAAAATTAGACAAAGGCATTGCAGGCTATTCAGCAACTTTTATCTTCTTCAGTAACTCAGTTGTCTGTTTAGTGAGGAGTCCTTCTGGAGTGCTCTGGGCAGGTAAACATCTCACTTCTATAGATGGGATCTCAGATCTGTTAGCCAGTCCTTTTTGCAACTTACTTGTTTTGTGTTCTTCAGCAAGTCCCTTCCTTTGGGGAAGAATGATGATGATTAGGATGCTGATATTACAGGGCTGTTATCAGAAATACAAGAGATTTCTTTCAGCACTTCACTCAGAGTAAGCACTTAGAAAAAAATAAAAAATCGTAATTTTAGTTGTGTGGATGTATCTGCTATTGATACTACTGTAATTTAGATTTTCCTTTCTGATGAGGAAATTGACATGAATGGAGAGAATAAGATAATCTAGTACCACTTAAGGTAATTGTAAGTAATAACACAGATGAGCACTGTGTTGGAATTTTGTTGTTGTTGTTGCTAGTTTTTATTTTGAAGTACTCGTGTTTGAACACAGGGCTTTGAATTTGCCAGTCAAGCGCTCTACCACTCTTTATTTCAGTTAGTTTTTCAGATAGGATCTCAAGCTAGCTTTGTTGGGCAGGGGTGGGAGGGTAATTCTCCTGCCTCCCCCTCTCCTAAGTAGCTGCTGTTATAGGCACTGTAGACATAGTAGAAGATCATAATCCATAGGTAATACTACTTCCCATCATTGCCACTTACCTTTTACATGTTAGACCAGTCAGTGCAGATTGGGCTTCTTTCCACACTGAATTACAATGATTGGATGGAAAACTCTTACAGTCAGGATGGTACTAGGGCTTGCTAGCTGAACAGGGAATAAAGTTTTCTAGGGCATGAAGTTATATTTGTCTACTAGTGCTGTTTGATGGATTGTTTTAAAGGGGTTGTTACTGTCCCACTGCAGAATGAAATCACCAAAATGTGCTAAGGAAAGGATATTTGGGGCAGGTTAGAGCACTAACAATGCCTTCCCCATAACCCTTATGCAGCTACTCCTTATCAATTGTATCAAGAGCACTATAAATCACTTGTAAATTGACTATTATGTCATCATGGGCATTGGAATGACAAATAATCTGGGGCAGCCTCATGGATCCTAAGGAGATAGTTTCCTTGCTTGTGTCAACTCAAGCAGAAGTGCTTAGGAACAGTGCTGAATTTATACTCTGCCTTTTTAAATCCACCATCTCTTTTACACAATAGGCAGACAGTCAAAGGAACTCAGTTTCCTTTTCCCTACATAATGGTGGTGGATGAATAAGTGTTCCACGTCAAGTTGCTCACATTGTTTTAGAATCTGTGAAAGTATATGCAGGGAGAAAAAGAACTTTACAGGCCAGAGAACAGGCACTGTAACAGGCACCTGACAGAACCACCAGAGAGTGAAGGGAATAAAGCGATGCGATGAGTAGCTGATGGCCCTTTGTAGCTCTTCAGATGTGATAAAGCCAGTACTCAATAATGAACTTTGACTTTCAGTCTCTACAGCTCATCTTCCTGAGCAGGTGGGGGGGGGTCAAAGTTACTCAAGGATAGTGCTATGTACCCTTTATAAATTATGCATCTTAAACAAACTTGCATGAGCCAGAGCACTGAAGTGGAAGCCTTTTAGCTGGAAGGAGGCCACTGAAGAGCTCTGCTCTAGAGCTCTGTGAGGGGTTTTAATGGTACAGCTCATCTCAGGCCAGAGACTCCCCAGCGATGCCTCTGATTCATTTTTAGTGGTCATCTACTCCATTCCCTTGTGTGTGGCCATCCTACAGCTTTTTCAAAAGTCTGCACTCTATGCCTTAAAGTGAGAATTACAAAGGTCACTGATTTCTTTTTTTAATTTTTTTATTGTGAAATATTGTACAGAGGGGTTACAATTACATGGGCAAGATAATGAGTACATTTCTTATCAAACATTGTAGCCTCCTCCTTTGTTTCCCCTTCCCATCCCTTCCCATCCTCCCCCCACCCCCCCCCCCGCACCAAAGTTGTAAAGTTCGTTTTTCCACATAACGACTTGTACATTTCATTGTTGCAATGGATCCACCTGTATCCCTATTTAAATGATTTGTTTTTTTCCTTCCCCTCCACAAATTATATCAACCTCAAATACAGTGAAAGCAGGGTTTATACAAAGAAATAATCTTATAAATGTGTTAGAAACAATCACCTGAAGTCACTGATTTCTTGACTTAAGAGTTTGGGCAGATGCTGTGCAATCCTTGTGGACTCCTCAATAGCAGTTCTACCTGAAGACACTGATTCCAATGGATGAACGAGGAGAAAAACAGGAAGTCCAGTGTGGTTCAAGAAGAGAAAGCAACGTTGCTCATGTAACTGTAACCCCTCTGTACAGTATTTTTACAATAAAAAAAGGTACCAAAAAAAAGAAGAGAAAGCAAAAGGAAGACACGCATACTTGGAAAACAATAAATGCCATCCATGATACCTAAAGTGTTCTGAGTTTCTCCCTTCCATCCTGAGTTTGGGTTTTAGTGCTCATTTATAGTGTAGTAAGAAATGCACAGCACTGAGCGGCAAGACCCCTGAAATACTAACCTGTGGGATTCACGCGAAGCAGTAGCTGAACTAAAACAGGATGAGATTGAACTACAATTCAATAATTTCTTTGAGTCCATATTTACCATGAGTGAACTGTTTGCTGGCAGTGCTGCTGAAATCTAACATTCATTGGATAAGCAGTGTATGGTCAGGTTGATGCGTTAGATCTATGTATCATGCATGGTCACCTTTAATATCTCATCTCAGACCCTCTAGGAAGTGGGCAATGAATTGTTTCCATTTTATAAATAAGAAAACAGACTTTGAAGGGACTGAGCAAATTTTTAGAGTTCTGTAGCCAGGAAGTGGCAACTCTGTGAGTTGAACACAAATGATTTACTTGTTTTGCTAGCTGCCTTTGTCAGCCTTTCATCTTGGTAGTGAAATCCCTGAGGTTGGATACTTAGCAAGAAAAAAGGTTTAGTATTCACAGTTCTAAAGATTCAACACAGGCCTTCACATCAGCTTTGGCTCTGGTGAGAATCTCCTGGTAGACAGCAAGTGAATGCAAAAAGAAAGATGGCACGCTGAAGAAGGAAGGAAATGAGAGCCTAAGGAGAGGGAAAGCTCAGATTTTTTAATACCATCCCCTCTCTTGAGAGTCTCAGAGTCTCACAAGAAAAACTTTAACGTCTTTCACGGATAGCCTCACTGGGCACACCTCTTAAAGCTTTCTTACCACATCCTAGCCCCCAAACTTTGTAACTAAGCTCCCAACACAGGAGACTAGGCAGAGGGGCAGGGGAGGGGGACAAATATCAAAACTATAGCACTGGTGCCTTCTTTGACTAATATTGCAGAACGAAAGTCCCTTAACTTGTCCAAAAGAGCACTAACTTCCCCCTTTCTTACTTTGCAAGGTTATTTCTGGGATGAAAACAAAAACAAAAACCTTTGGTTCAATGAGAGCTGCCAAATGCTAATAAAATGAGGGCTTCGTTATCATTTGCCAAAACGAATCATCTCTTTAACTAGTCACAATTAAAGAGAGAGTCTTTTGTTGATGGTGGTGGTGGTGGTTGTGAAGCTTGAACTCTGAGCCTGGGCGCTGTCTCTCAGCTCTTTAGCTCAAGGCTAACACTGTACCACTTGAGCCACAGCACCACTTCTGGTTTTCTGGTAGTTTATTAGAGATAGTTTCATGGACTTTCCTGCCTGGGCTGGCTTTGAACTGCAATCCTCAGATCTTAGCCTCCTGAGTAGCTAGGATTACAGGCATAAGCTACCAGCAAGAGCGAGTCTTTGAGGGCAAATATCTGGGCAAGAATTAAAGTTTTAGTTCTGCCACAACTTACCTCTTTTTTTTCGTTTTCTTTTCTTTTTTTTTTTTTTTTTTGGCTGCTGGTCCTAAGTATTATCCCAAAGCTCCTTTTACACTAGGCTACCACTTGAGCTACAACACTACTTGTGACTCTTTCTATGATTAATTGAGATAAGAGTGTCATGGACTTTCCTGGCCTGGGCTGGTTTGGATGGCAATCCTCAGATCTCAGCCTCCTGAGTATCTAGAATTACAAGCATGAGCCACTGTTACCTGGCTACACAACCTACCTCTTTGACCTAGAGCAAATCTTAACTTCTCTGAGCCTCACCTGTCCCATCTATCTGTAAACTACATAGAATAATAGTTCCTGATGGGTGCTGGTGGCTCATGCCTGTAATCCTAGCTGCTCAGGAGGCTGAGATCTGAGGATCACGGTTCAAAGCCAGCCCGGGCAGGAAAGTCCATGAGACTCTGACCTCCAATAAACAACCAGAAAACCTGAAATGACACTGTAGCTCAAGAGGTAGAGTGCTAGCCTTGAGCTGAAGAGCTGAGGGACAGCACCCAGGCCCAGAGTTCAAGCCCCACAACCACTACGCCAACAACAACAATAAAATAGTTCCTCTCCCCTAGGGGTTTCCTGAAGCTTAATGAGATAGGGCCTGTAGAAGGTGAAACATAGTGCCTTTAGGAAAGAGTAACTCATATTAGCATTATGTTCCTTGCCCTGAAACTGCTCTCCAGGTACTAGCTGGGCTCTTGATGAAAAACTCAGTAGCTCAAATTCTCACACTTCCCTTTAGCAAGTGATACACTGCATCTGTTTCTCCATCACCTGTAATAGAGACTGCCTGCCTGTGAGTGAGTATCAGACTTCCTGCACCATCTTGGAAGCTAGAATGACAAGAGAAAGAATTTCACACTATTTGATCATCAAGCCTTATGGGTGTCACCAGGATGAGGACCTGGGAACTCGCTTTTCTAAGAAGAATCATCTGCCTCTCTCACTGCTTGAAGAAACTTGGAGCCTCTTTTTCTACAATTATCCTACTTCTTGATGAACCCATCCAAAAGCTTTGAGTTGACTGCTAAGAAGGAAAAGAAGGCTAATTTGGTAGTGCTAGTTTCTGTACCACCTCACTTTTCTCATTATACCCAGCTTAATCCTTGTCTCAGGAAGAGATTCGCAACCATCAAGATGCATTCATCATAGTCCTCATGCCCACCACCTGGGTTCTGTGCTCTTCATGACTCTCCTAACTATACACAGCCATTGTCTAGTTATATCCCATGAGTCCTTCACACTACAGATGCTGGTTTTTAGTGACATTCCCTTCTTGGAACATTTACTGCACTATGTAGTCTTGTTTCACTTGGAACTTTGTAGTATGTAGATACATGGCTTACCTACTGTATCCAGGGTTGACTACGTAACAGGGAATGAATGAATAAGTCAAATAAAATAGAAAATTCATAATTTTGCTTCCAGTGTTCAGGCAATGATGCTAATGGTAATGATACTTTCTCCAGTAATTTGAAGTATGTTCAGATTGAAGTGATTTGAACCAGGTCAAGCTGTTTACATGGATTTAGTGCTCCACATCTAACCTTGGTTTGGGAGAGTTAGGATGTGATATGAAATCATATTCTAGCATTCGGAAGTGAAGTAGCATGTAGCTGTGAATTTAGGCATTTGGTATAAGAGAGTCATTTTCAAATTTTCAGCACTATAAAGCATGAATTAAAAACAGAACTTATTTAATCTGGATGTTAGAAAACCTGACATCAAATTTTCCCTTTCCACCTATCCATGTTTGACATCATAGCAGTTTGTGCTGTCTTCCTTTGTCCTTGAAATTTGTTGTTTCTACCCATGAATTTCCTGTTCCATGAACGGTGATGGATGACCTCATGAAGTTTATGTAATACTCCTTCCCTGTGTGAATGAATACATGCACTTGTGGCTGTGAACATCACTGTGATCACATGCTCCACTGAATCTGTCCGGCTGCTGCCAGAGCTTGAGGACTTGAGGATGTGGGGGAACTCATTCAGGCCACTCACTTCCGTGGAACTTTTGCTCAGGGACATCCTATGATGTCAGTCTGCCCAAAGCTGAGTTTAGAAGGTTAAGAGAATTATCATTTCTCTTCAGCTAGGCAAATACATATTTAAGTGCTAGCATATCCTCCAACCAAAAGGTCTGAATTGGGTGATTTTTAAAAGTTTGACCCTTCCAACTCCCTTTTAATCACTCTTTTGATCAGAATTTTCCCAGAGGGACCCTGTCAACTCCAGATTCGATCTTCTATAGCTCTTACTGCAGGACTCAACTGCCTGTCAGGCGCTCAGTTTTGGAGAACATGTTTAAATTATTAAATTATTAATTATTAGTGGGCCAGTCTGCCCTTCCTCTGCTCACTGCATTATCCTTCTAAGGCTGTAACTTTCTCCCTTTTTGTTCTTTGGGGGAAAGAACATTATGATGCAAAGATACCAAGCAGAGATCACCACCTGCTTATAAATTAAATGATTTCTATTTCCTCCCAGGCCACCCTGAATTTTAGTTAGTGTAGGAAGGATAAAATTGTTAAGATGATCCATTTTTTCTAGAAGACAGCAGTGTAACCTATCTCAGTCTATATCTGTGTCTGTAGAATGTTCTGATTTTGGTGTGCTATGTGTATTTATCATACCACCTCAACAGCAGAACAGGTGTCTCTGATTGACAGCAACATTGACCACTTATCTATAGGACTACAGACCTACCTACATTATCTGCCTTTATTTTTATGAATGCAATTAGTGCCACACAGAAGTAAGCTCAGTGACTGAGGGCTTGTGTATGGCATTCAACCTCATGGGACACCTGTGCTGAATAGGTGGCCATGTTGTGTTTGTGTGGTTCTTTGGATGGTTCTGGAAAAAAAAAAAAAAAGCAGAATCAGAGAATGGCAGGTTATGTGAGTGTGGGACAAAACTTCTTGTATTTTAATTCTTTCATCCATTTTGATGAGGAATACAGAATAGAAATAGGCTCCAAAACTTTATGATCAGTTGTAAAATTATATGAATCTTAGGAATTGAATTAATTTTTCTTAGTTAAAAAATAGCTCCTTTGGAGGAAGGAACTTCTACACAGTATGATGTTAATGAAGTCTAACAAATGCGCGCGTGCGCGCGCACACACACACACACACACACACACACCCCTCTCTCAAGTTCATCCCAGTTACAAGGAAATAAAACTGAAAAGCAGCATGGTTGTTATATGTCATCATCCATCCAGCCTGGCATGCTTGGCCTTCGCACCCTGCCTTTTCTCCTCAATTGGGACATGTGTTTTATAAACTCAGGTGGTTGAGCAAATGGTTACTTTTTCAAACTTCTATTATACATTATCAGCTTTATGAACTGTAGGTTTTCTAAATCTTAGAACTGGAATTTGGAATTCTCTTTTCATTCCCATTCATGAGAGAACTATCATTTAAGAAGTATAAAATTCAAGTAAGCTACTACATGAACATTCACTGTCAGCCACTGTCTGTCCTCCTTCCCCTCAAGCCTCTTATGATCTACTTGTTGTAGATGGCTTACTCATCTGCTCAGCTGATCTTCCAACAGAAAACTATTGATAAAATGCGCACAATATGCTAAATTTGAAGATCCAACTCTCTGTCTTCTGGAAGATTAGGGAAGGGATAATACTTTAACAATGCAAGATGATGTCTTACTCCTGCTGTAAGGAGTAAGTGCTAGAGGAATTAGTGGGGAGGAAGGGTCACTTGGGTAGAGTTCCTTGATGAGAGTCTCCCAGGGGTGGAATAGGAGCCCGAATTGATTTGCATAAAAAGAAAAAGAAAGAGATCAGACAATGTGGAATCTCTGGAGAACAGTGGAGGTCAGCTCAGAGACTGGTGTGAGGAGATCTATGGAAGTGAGGGAGGACTGACATCCTGAGGATGCAGTTTGCAGGGCCAGAGCAACAAGCTGGGCACGCAGGATCATCCTTTGAGCTCACTAGAGCCAAACGAGTTGAACTCCTTAAAATGCTACAAATATTTTACTCACATTAATGAATTAGAACAAACATTTTAGCTCAGATTTTCTGCCATATGTGTTTTGATTGGCATATTGGCAAATACAAAATGATCATTTCATCTGCCACGTACAGCATCGGAGATTTCAGCCAAGTACATCATCTCTGTTCATTTTGTGATGCTATAAGAGAACACCTAAGGATGGTGAATTTATATTTTCGAAGAGGTTGATTTGCTCATCGTTCAGCAAGGTCATGGTGCGAGCATCTGCTTAGCTTCTAGTGAAGGTGTGATAGTGGACAAGAGAAAGGTAGAGCAAGCAGATACATGCTCCAGAGCCAATTACCAGAGGTGAGGGGGACCCCCACTGTATTATAGCAGTCCACCCTGTGAGGTAAATAACCCAGCTCTGAGAAAGAGAATTCACCACTACAGGAAACACACCAGTGCATTCGTGAAGACTCTTTCACATGGCACTGCCTATGTCAGGAATTATGCCTCAACATTGGATTTTGATGGGGACAGGCCATCTCAAACCATAGTAAAGTACCTACTCCCTTTCACGCATAAAGACATCAAAATCAAGTATGATCAGTGATAGAGACAGAACGAATTTTAACTGTAGGATCAAGTGTGGTACTCCATTCCTATAAGCCCAGCTACTCCAGATGGTGGGGATCAAGAAAATCACAGTTCAAGACCAGCCTGAGTAAAAGTTGGCAAGACTTCATCTCAACCGACAAGCCAACATGCTAATTCATGCCTATAATTCCAGCTATGTAGTAGATATAGGTAGGAGGATCACAGTCTGAGACTATTCTGAGCAGAAAGCACAAAACCCTATCAGAAAAATGATTAAAGGAAAAATGGCTGGATGGAGACTCAGTTGGTAAAGTGTGAGGCCTTAGTGTGAGGCCAGAACTCCCCTACACCAATCTAAAAACAACTTAAACTTGAAGATATCTGGTTAAAAGCTATGAATTTTCACTACATTTAAAAAAATTAAATTCTTTTACATGTTGAAACTAAAAACTATTCAATTAATTCAGAACCAATAGTTAAAACTATCCGTATGTGTCAACACAGACTAAAGAACTGTGCATGAGCAATCAGTTTTCCTCTCTAGGAACTTACTTCCTTTAATTAGTTGAGACGACAAGTTTTATGTATCTCTCCCTCCACAACTGACAAATCACGGTGTTAAAAATAAACATGCTTAAATAGCGCCAGCCTCCTCCAAATTGCTAGCGCGAATTTCAGTAAAACAACCTTGGTGTGGATCCATTCACTCTACATTAATGCACACGTCCCTGCGTTCCTCCTCCTGCCACACCCTCTCCCGGACCCCCATGATTTCCTCTCCCGTACCCCCATGATTTCCTCTCCCGGACCCCCATGATTTCCTCTCCCCTACCCCCATGATTTCCTCTCCTGGAGGTGATGGCAAGACAGATGTACTTTATGCTATGGCTAATGAAATAGACTGTGTTAAGGACTCTCTCAAAATGTGTGAAGATCTCATGCATCCCTTGTCAAAAAAAACCCACAAGTGTTTAGTGTCTCTCGTCTGTGGAATATCTGGGCTTGGCGAGATGCGGTGCAGCAGTGACAGTCACGCTGCCTATGTGGACCTAAAATGGCCACAGCTGCTGTTTGCTTGTCGTCCATGCCCGCATGGAAGCTGGGAGGCAGATGAGATGCTGTGACGGTGACCACGTGGTCATGAAGCGACAATCAATCCTCCACGTCTAGAAAGTGCACTGACCCTGCGTTAGACCACAGTATCTCATTACTGTTCCCCATGATTACGCATTATGTTTTTTTTTATGCAATAATGTGTTTTTTAGGCTCCAAAGCACTCATAGGACTGTTGCATTTGAGACAACTCCTGTGACAAAATGTGCCAAAACATTGCTTCGGAGACAGGAAGGCCTCACACAAGGGGCACTTACCACCTCTTCCCATCACAGATGAGGCCAGGTCGCACTGTCCTCATTTTCCAGATGGGGAGGCCACAGCGGGTGAGCCTAGATTACACCCTGTTGCTCCTGTCTCTGTCAGTGTTCAAGGGTGGGGTCCTAAAACTGTCCCATGCGTGACAAATGATGAGACACAGCACACATGTACAAACATGCACACATAAATATCCAGTCACACATGTACACACACAAGCACACATGAACACACACAAGATTCCTTCCCACATTTCTTTTGTCTCCTCAGTCTCTCCACTCTTAATATATCATCACAAATAGGACCACCTTTTCTGTTTTTTGCACCTATTCAAACAAATGCAATGTTTAATACATAAAAATGGACATGTCATACAAATTATTCTTCAGTCTTCCTCTTTCACTGAAAATAAGAATGGCCAATAGACACGTGAAGAAATGCTCAACTTCTCTAGCCATAAAAGAAATGCAAATCAAAACAACATTGAGGAGGCAGTAATGCTTGATAAGAAATGTACTTATTATCTTGCCCATGTAGTTGTAACCCCTCTGTGGGGTATTTTCACAATAAAAAAAAATTGAGATTCCATCTTACCCCAGTTAGAATGGCTATAATCAAGAAATCTAATAACAACAGATGCTGGAGGGGATGTGGACAAAAAGAAACCTTACTGCATTGTTGGTGCAAGTGTAAACTTGTTCAACTACTTTGGAAAGCAATATGGAGGTTCCTGAAAAGATTCCACATAAAGCTCCTCTATGACCCAGCAATCCTACTTTTGGGCATTTACCCAAATGATCACAAACAAGTCCATACTAAAGTTACCAGCACAACCATGTTTACTGCAGCATTATTCACCATAGCTAAGATATGGAACCAACCCAGATGCCCCCCCAGTAGATGAATGGATCAAAAAATGTGATAAGTATGTGTGTGTGCATGTGTGTGTGTGTGCGCGTACGTGTGTGTGTGTGTGTGTGTGTGTGTGTGTGTGTGTGTGTGAATTCCATGCCTCCATTAGAAAGAATGACACCACCCATTTGTTAGGAAATGGAGAGACTTGGAAAAAGTTATATTAAGTGAAATAAGCCAGACTCAAAGAAACACAGTTCCCATGGTTTCTCTTATCTGCAATAACTAGTATATGTCTAGGGCAAGCAGAAGAGGTCAAAAGCTATGTAAATATGACCATATAACCTGAACCCCAAGATAGGGACATAAGAGATTTTATCTTTCTTGCTGTTCTTTTTAATGTACTTATAATGTACTATGTGATTTTTTTGGTTTCTTTGTATATTCTTTCCCCATGGTACAATCCTTATTGTCACTGTATTTGATTCCAGTGTCCTGCATCTTGTATATACATTTTGTTAACTTGGGGAGGGGAAGGGAAATAACAAAATGCTGAAATAAGGATACAGGTTGACCCATTGTAACAATGAGATGTACAAGACACTGTGTTGAAAACGAACTTTACAACCTTGTGGGGGAGGTTGAGGAGTTGGGGAAGTGGGGAGGAAAGGGGTAGGGGAAAAACAAAGGAGGTAGTAACAATGCTTAATGGGAAATGGACCCATTACCTTGCTCATGTAACTGAAACCCTTCTGCACAGTATCTTCACAATAAAAAATATATTTTAAAAAAGGCATAAAGGAATCATAGTTGTTTCAAGTTCTTATTTTTAGACATGCATAGTAAAATATATAGATGCTCAATGATGATGAGTAAAATTTGCTCTTGAGAGCTGGGCACTGGTGGCTCATGCCTGTAATCCTAGCTACTCAGGAGGCTGATATCTGAGGATCACAGTTCAAAGCCAGCCTGGGAAGGAAAGTCTGTGAGACTCTTATCTCCAATAAACCACTAGAAAACTGGAAGTGGCACTGTGGCTCAAGCAGTAGAGTGCTCGCCTTGAGCGGAAGAGCACAGGGTCAGCGCCCAAGCCCAGCGTTCAAGCCCCACGACTGACAGAAAAATGAAAAAATTTTAAAAAGTTGCTTTTAAATCCTCCAGAGATTGGGGTTTGGGAGACAAGCACATGAAATAAGCATGTCAAAATCTTTGATAATTTTTTAATTAAAAAAGATAACTTAGGGCCAGACTGGGTAGCTCACACCAAGCTCCTTGAGAAGTAGGGATTGGGAGGATTATGGCTCAAGGTCAGTCCAAACAAAAAGTTAATGAGATCCCACAGCAACCAATAAAATGGTGGAAAATCACACTCTCAGCCATTTAGGGCAATGGCCCCATGTTTACCTGTTTCCTCATCCAGTCAGTCTCCCTGTACAAGAGTAAGTCTAATCCAGCGTGTGGACATGGATGTGGACCTAAGCCTCTCCATACAGCTTCAACATGATTTACTTATGGCTCTTTTATTTATTCATTTATTTTTAATTTTTAAAGTACATTTTTGATTGTGAAAATACTTTACAGATGAGTTACAATCATATGAGCAAGGCAATGAGTACATTTCTTATCAAGTATTGTTGCTTTCTCCTTTGTTTTTCCTCTACCATCTTCCCATCCATCTCCATCCCACCCCCTTCCCGCCTAAATTGTGGAGTTAGTTTTTCATATAATGTCTTGTACATCTCATTGTTGCAATGGGTCCACTTGTATCCCTAGTTAAACAATTTGCTTTTTCCCTTCTGCTCCCCAAATTATACCAATATTAAATACCGTGAAAATAGGGGTTATGCCGTATGGGAGAGACATACAAAGCAACAAAACAATCATGTGGTACGTTATAAATATGGTAGAAACAATAGCCAGCAAGAAAAAACCGCTTGTGTCCTTATCTTGGGGTTCATTATTTGACTAGAATTGTGATTTAATATTCTGGTTGTCCCTTTTCCACTCCATTCAGTAGAGAATTCGAGGATTTTCAGCTCCCTTGGTCCAAATCTAATAGTTAATGGTAACCACATTTTGAACCAAGTCCAAGTGCCCTGGCTAGACTTGAAGCCCAGCAGTCCCCTGCCTCTGCTTCCCGGCAAGACTCTGACTCACTCACACAAAAGCAAACTTGGCCACACTCCCAGAGGCTAGACTTGACTGGATTGCATTGTTCATTCTGGGAAAGGCTTTCCTCCTTCAATAATGATGTACTAAAAACAAGTTAGGGACCAAGTGAGAGAACTGGAATATTGTTTCAAAATCTCCAAGTGAAATAACTGAGTGAGTTAAGTATCTTCACTGGATAAAACTAATCGTAGGCTGTGGTAGCGCATTCCTGAAATCCCAGCTTGGGAGGCTGAGGCAGGACTATGAGATGGAGGGAGGTCAGCCTGAGCTGCAACAGACAACACAGCAAAATACCAGTGGACGGAAGGCACCAGATAAAACTACAAAATGACCAAACGTCAGATAGCAGAAGGGATATGAGGAGGAGGGAGTCTGAATCCTGGAGGGAAGTGTGTACCAAGGTGGCACTAAGCAAGCATTCACAGTGCAAGAGGCCTCTGGAAGTATGAGGGTGGACAGAAAGGGCATCTGAGTCTTCCATACCTTGAGGATATTTATGTTTAATTTCTTTGGCTGATCACTATGATCTACCGATGCCACCCCGTCAGAACTCATTCCTGCCAAATGAAGGGAGGAACAGCCTACATACCCCCAACAGGGGATCTGTTCCAAACTCCCACCAGGTTCATATGGCAGGACCTTTCACAACCATTCATAAAGATATATATAGACTATATCACTGACTTCAAGCATGTCCATTATGCATTTACATGAGAGGAATATGCAAAGCAGTGGCATGTATGTTAAGTTCTACTTTTACACAGAGTGGCCTTTTTCAATATGGAAAATTTAGAAAGAATTATCACTAAAGGCACTGGGTATTTCTAGGGAATGGTCAGTGTTTTCTATTTTCCTTTGCTTATCTGATCCTTTAATTTTCCAAAGTGCGTTCCTTACATGCTTGAGAACAGGTGTACCCTTTGCCTGTTCTGACAGAGCTAGACATTTTCAGGAGAAATTGTGCTTTGCCGGGGACAAGAGGAAAGCATGCTTTGGGAATTTAATAAGCAAAGGTGGCTCTGGCTTCAGGTCTTCATGAAGCATTGGTGTAGAAGCACTGGGGTGTGGAATCATTTCCCAGTGGGCATGTTGCTCCAGGAGACTTAGAAATGAACTGGAGAAGAAAAATCTCAGAGAAATGGTTCCGGTGGGACTGTTCATTTCAGAATGGAATGAAGAATATGTTCAGGATGCAAACCTGAATTTTAAAACTGATAGCAGGCTTCAAGAGGAAGAAATCATCTTGGGTTATGGAATCCTCTCTCTCTGTCTTTGTGCATGTGTGTAAGTGTGTGTGTCTGCGTAAATATGTGTATTTGTGCTTTGTGCATGTATGTGTTTGTATTCACGTGTGTTCATGTGTATATACTTTTTTTCTTTTGGTCAGTTGTGGGGCCTGAACTCTTGGCCTGGGCGCTGTCCCTCAGCTCTTCAGCTCAAGGGTAGCGCTCTACCACTTGAGCCACAGCACCACTTCTGGCTTTTTCTGCTTATGTGGTGCTGAGGAATTGAACCTAGGGCCTTATGGGTGCAAGGCAAGCACTCTACCACTGAGCCACCTTCCCAGCCCAACTGGGACACTTTTTTAAAGAAATATTTCCATTTTTACACTTTGAAATATAGGTTAACAACTGGCTTATAACTCTCGCTAGGTGCTAGGAAAATTCAAAGTGTACATGACTGATCTTTTTAAAGCTCAAAAGGCCCCATGAAGTAGGGTCATAGATGATAGAATCAGGGCCCCAGAAGTTAACAACTTGCCAAGATCAAAAGCTATGAAGTAGCATCGCTTATGAAGATTGAACTCCCTAGGGAGTCCTCGGAGTTCCTACTCTTAACCACCCCAATCTCTACCTCCCCAACTGCCTTGTTCTTCCAATGACTATGTATGTATGCTCGTGGAAACAGCACTGCTTTCAAGGCATTCTCAATACAACTAGAATTAAGTCCCTTAATGTTTCTTCTTCTTTTTTTTTTTTTTTGGGGGGGGGGTCCGGTCGTGGGCCTGGGCACTGTCCCTCAGCTCTTCAGCTCAAGGCTAGCACTCTACCACTTGAGCCACAGCGCCACTTCCGGCTTTTTTCTTTTTTGCTTATGTGGTGCTGAGGAATTGAACCCAGGGCCTCAGGCATGCAAGGCAAGCGCTCTACCACTGAGCCACCTTCCCAGCCAATGTTTCTTCTTATACAGACATCTTCCAGGCTCTTTTCAGACAGTTTGAAATTTATTGTTTTTGAAGTGGCATCCAAAATTAGCTATTTTTGGTAGTCAAAACCCAGATTATTATTATCAAAGAACTTCAGAGAACATTGAGAAAAAATACAAATAACAATCTGTGTAGAATGGCAGAGAGCCAGAGAGCTCCTGACTGTATAATGTATGCTTGGCATTCTATACCTGTGAGTTCCACCCCCATGGATTCCACCACTTTTGGATAGAAGATACTTGAAAAGGAAATTACATACACATTGCATACACAGGTTCTCATTCCCTAAAAAGACAGTGCACAAATGATTTCTTTTTTTTTTTTTCATTTTATTTTATTTTTGCACAAACGATTTCTACAGCTTTCTATCTACCTGGGTCTAAGTAATGTAGAGGCGCTAGGAAAGACATAGGAGTGCCATGACTCTAGGCAAACAATCACTTTAGGGAAAGAACTTGATCCCCTATCGATTTTGGTATCTTGACCCAATCATCCTCTGATACTTAGAGAAAATGACACCTCCTAAGTTGGAGTTGAGAATCTCAGGATCTAAGGAGCACCATCATGCTCCCTTTTTCCTGCTCATTCCTCAAGGCAGTGCCTTGTTCAGGAGAGCTCCCTGACAGCAGTGGTTCCATGCTTCCTGGGGTGTGCCTTGGGCTGGGCAGTGGGACTCAAGAAGAAGAAAGGTTCCAGATAAAGATGGAGATGGAGTCAGACTGTAAGTAAGCATTACAATGCAGAAATGTTTTGAGGAAATTGTGAGCATGGTTCTGATTGCTCAGATGCAGTGACCAATCGATTGTTCAGTTTCACTAGCAAATCATATTTGCTCAAGAGAGCACTGTATGGTACATAGAAATGTAATTTTCAGAAAGAGCATTGTGGACTAGTTACTTTTCCTGATATGTGACTTGGCAGTAATAATACTTTCTCATAGGTTTTAAGGAATTATTAAATGAGATGTGGTAAGTGCTTCGCCGGTTTCATGCACATGGGAAGTGCTCTGTAATACGTCACCAGTGTTATTAGTTAAATGCTATGGCATCCATGCACAGCTTCTTTTCCTAATCTAGCAGTTCTGCTAAAATCGGGACTCAGCTAATTTGCAATGCCCTTGTTTTTGGCACATCTTTCCTGGTCACTACTGATCACTGTATTTATTTTGTCAGGTAGCTTATGTACTGATGTTTACTAGCAATTTTTGTTTCCTCCTTATGAAATTATGACATCTGAGTATCTCTAATCTTCAAACACATCTCTCCTGATAGATACAGGCTAGGTACATTAGTCAAGTTAAGTTTACTGGGTTGATAAAATCTAGGACATCCTAAATTGAGAAAGAAAGAAAGAAAGAGAGAGAGAGAGAGAAAGAAAGAAAGAAAGAAAGAGAAAGAAAGAAAGAAGGAAGGAAGGAAGGAAAGAAAGAAAAAAAAAGAAAGGAAGGAAGGAAGGAAGGTTAGGTCACTCTGAGCTCCTTTTTTTTTTGCTTATAAAATGAGTATTTTATTTTGGTTGGTTGTAGGGTTTGAACTCGGGGCCTGGGCATTGTCCCAGAGCTTTTGTGCTCAAGGCTACTAGCATTCTATCACTTTGAGCCACAGCTCCACTTCCAGTCTTCTGGTAGTTAGAGATAAAGAGTTTCACGGACTTTCCTGCTTGGACACTGGTGGTTCACACCTGTAATCCTAGCTGCTCAGGAGGCTGAGATCTGAGGATCCTGGTTCAAAGCTAGGCTGTGCAGAAAAGTGCCTGTGAGATATATCCAGTTAACCACTCAAAAATAAGAAGGGGTGCTGTGACTCAAGTGGTAGAATGCTGGCCTTGAGCACAAAGAGGCTCAAGGACTGTGCTATGGCCCTGAGTTCAAGCCTCACAGCTGACCAAAAAACAAAGAGATAAGAGGCTCACAGACTTTCCTGCCCAGGCTGGCTTTGAATCACAATCCTCTGATCTCAGCCTCCTGAGTAGCCAGGATTACAAGCATGAGCCACCAGTGCCTAGAAAGCCCTACTCTTAAAAAGAGATATAAGGGCTGGGAATGTGGCTTAGTGGTAGAGTGCTTGCCTAGCATGCATGAAGTACTGGGTTCAATTCCTCAGTACTGCATACACAGAAAAAGCTTGGAAGTGCTGCTGTGGCTTAAGTGGTAGAGTGCCAGCCTTGAGCAAAAGCTGAGGGACAGCCAGGTGTTGGTGCCTCACGCCTATAATCCTAGCTACTCAGGAGGCTGAGATCTAAGGATCGAGGTTCAAAGCCAGCCCAAGCAGAAAAGTCTGTGAGACTCTTAAATTAACCACCAAGCTGGGCGCTGGTGGCTCACGCCTGTAGTCCTAGCTACTCAGGAGGCTGAGATCTGAGGATCACGGTTCAGAGCCAGCCCGGGCAGGAGAGACCGTGAGACTCCTATCTCCAATAAACCACCAGAAAACTGGAAGTGGTGCTGTAGCTCAAGTGGTAGAGCGCTCGCCTTGAGCTGAAGAGCTGAGGGACAGCGCCCAGGCCCAGAGTTCAAGCCCCACGACCGACAAAAAAAAAAAAAAAAAAAATTAACCACCAGAAAACTGTAAGTAGCGCTATGGCTCAAGTAGTAGAGCACTCGCCTTGAGCTGAAGAGCTGAGGGACAGTGCCCAGGTCCAAAGTTCAAGCCCCATGACCGACAAAAAAAAAAGAAGCAGTAGCTCAGGGACCAGTGTCAGGCCCAGAGTTCAAGCCCCAGGACTGGCAAAAAAGAAAAAAAAAAGTATAAACTATAAGCCCTCTATCATCTTTATAATAACAATAAAAAAATTTTAAATACCTGACTTATGAAGCAGTAACTCCTTTGTACAACACCTTAATAATTCAAAAAAATAAGCGTGAAGTCAGGTCCAGAGAGACAAAAGATACATGTTTTCCCCTATGTGTGGAAACTAGAGATAGCTTATAAACTTATAATATGTTGGGTGTATGCAAGTGTATATAATAAACATATTAACTGAAATATGGTAGATTCAAGGGAGAACTCAAATAGTGTAATTCCTTAGAAAGGCAAAATCAAAGTTCAGTAAAATAAGATGCCAGGAAATGGACACGTGAAAGGGGTGGGATGGGGTCAAGAGGAAAGGTAGACAAGAGGAGAAGGGAGGGAGAATGTAATCAAGAACCCAATATATATCCCATGAAATTGGTATGAAGGTGCAGCTGCAGTCCTGCTGGAGCAGAGGTAGAGCACAGGTGGGGAATGCTGAGAGCCCAGGCTGCGGGGACCAACAAGACCACGCCACAGGATACGCACTCCAGGCCTGGGCGCCTCAGATTTTATCTTAAGGATCAGTGGAGTCATTTTTATTTACTAAAGAAAACAAAACACTATTCGAAAGCAATCAGACTGGACAACAGAGCCTGCACTTGGTGGCCAGGAGGGTGGAAGATGAGTTCAAGGTCAGAGTACCAGCAGCAGGCATTACTGGGAATGTGAAAAGGGGTCCTGCATAAACACTTAACTGTAACTGAAGAGTCTTTGAGACAGGTTTACCTGCCAGTGACTTCAAACACCTCTCCGTGGCTGCTTTCTCCCTTATTTCAAGGAAACTCACTTCTGGTGTCATCCTGTGATTTTCCTCCTTACAGCCCAGGTGCTGGACACCCACCCACCCACCCCACCCCCCCACACACGACACACTCACACCATATATACCACACATACACATATCCAACACACACAACACACACCAGACACACACATGCACACGAAACACATACATACCACACACACACAAACCACATGCACCCCACACACCAGACACACACCACATATATGCACATGTACACCACAAACCACACACATATGCCTGCCAGCCATGCAAAACACATACACACACCACACACATGCCACACACACCACATACCATACACACCATACACACAACCATACCCATGTGCTACACATGTACATCCCACACACATTCACACACTATACAAACACACAGCATTTCCCACTTCCATGGCCAATCCTCTACATTCACATCTACCCTCCCCCCCATGCTTTCTGTGACACCCCTGCCTTCCTGGAAAATTCCTTGTCGCCTCCCCCCTCCCCCCATCATTCACCCTCCTCCCACTCTGAAGTTTCCTAAGCTTCCTGCAATTTAGTGTCTCTCCATCTTTCTCCAGGCTGTTTCCATCACCTGCCAGTCATTCCTTAATTTTCAACTCCTGGCCCCCCACTCCCACCCAGTATGCTCCTTTGTTACCTCAACAAACCTTCCCTCTAGCTCTTGCCAAACTACAAGCTGTTCCTTTCCAGGAGTTTATTAGTTTGTAGTCTTGGCGCCAAATCCCAGAGCCTGCCCCCCCATTGGGGGTATCAATCATCCATTCAGAAGTGAATGAAGCCACGGATGGATGCTTTGTCTTCACTTTCTTTCCCAAACCAGTATACCTTTGTTGAGCAAGTCTGTACTTATTAACAGTGGACATGGAGCAAACACTCGGCTACAGTCTTGATAAAATCTGACCATACTGCAGGTGGTGGAGGCTAGGGTTCTTACCTTGGGAACCGAGAGGGGCGGCTCAGAAAGGTTGAAGTACTTGCTGTGGCTTACACGGCTGGTCGGTGGTGGGGCTGACTGTGGAGTGGGACCTCAAGGGTGGCATTGGGGCTCCACAGGACCAGGCCTAGTCCAAACCACAGCTGCTCTCCCAAGGACCCATGGCCCCTCCAGGTGGCCTTGTGTTTTCAACCCCAACGCACCCCAACCCCCTTGTAGCTGTGCTGTTCTGGCTCCCAGACTCCTGGGTGGGTCCTGGCGGTGGTACCAGAAGCTGGCAAGACTGCCATGCTACAGGGATAGGGAAAGGCCTCTCCGTGCCCTGAGCAGCTGTCCCCACCATCTTAGCTAGTCCCTCCCCCATCAAGCAGGTGTGGCTAGCGCAGCTTTATCTCATGCATATCTCAGGCTTACCTCCTGGAGGCTCAGGCTATAACCGGGAAGAACTGACCCTGAGTATACAGGTGAAATCAGCTGGCTGGGCTAGAAGGGGTGCTGGGGTGGGGCAGGACCTACCAGCAACTCTTGTTTCTCACCCCACCACGACCCTGTCTGGAGTGATTGCCCACAGAGGTGCCTGCGTAACCCACTCTACATACTCTGAGCTCCTTTGAAGCTTCCCTGGTACTTTCTTGTCAATTGAGATATAACATCTCTGTCTTAAAAGACACCGAAGATCCTAAATTCTAATTGAACTCTTTCCTCCATATGCAGAGAACACTGAACTTGTTCATTCAAAAAATATATAAAAAAAATCAATGAGGAAGATTTAAGGGAGCAATTAATGAGATAATGTCTAGAAAGCAGTTTAAGCCCCAGGGAAGAAATGTTTTTATATCCACGGAATGTTTTTACCAATATGTTTGCTTAGGAGTCAATAAATACAATTGAATGCTTCTGCAAAATCAGTCTGTGAAGGTTGGGAAGAAAAGAGAAGAGTCAATATTTTGTCTTTATGTATCATAAAGTTGTTTGATTATTTATTTGTAATTGCAAATAGAGAACAAACCCTTTTGAAAATGCATTTGACTAATCTTCTGTTAAAGATAAGCCACTTCATTGCTGTCCAACAAACCCTCCAAGTTCCTATTATTTTACGATTAGATTGTCATATTTAGGTTGGCTTTAGTTATTTGGAGAGGATTCTGAAGAGATCCTTATTTGTACCTTTACCTGTTTATTTGTACCTTTACCTATTTCTTTATTTACTTATTTCTTTATGATTTATTTAATGGACACTAGGTCACTTTGCATCATCCATCCTCTTATATAGGACATTGTCTTCAAGTTATAGATAGTTCCAGAACACCTAAACTAGAGGTGCTTTCTAAATTCAAAATGATCCTGCCTGGTTATCACTATTCTCCATTTGCCTGAAAGCAAAGTGAAGACCATAAAGAATTTCATAATGGCCTGGTTCTGACCATGGTGAATTCCAATCTTTTCATTTCTCAGGAAAATCCTAATGATGGAAAGGTTGAATAAGTCATTTAATCCTAAAAAATATATTCTAGAGCCTTGCTTTTCACTTTTTAATGAGAATACCAATCATCTGGAGAGCTCATTAAAAGGCAAAATATGATTCAGGGTGGAGCTTGAAATTCTGCATTTCTAACGAACCCTCGGGTGGTGCTAAAGCTGAGGATTTGTACACCAAACTTCAAAATCTGAGAACCTAGATTTTTTTTTTAATTTTGGGATGAAAGACATCACTATTTGAGTTGAGTTCTTAAGCATTTGGAAAATATGAAATTGTATGTAATATACAGAGGTTTAAGTCAGAAGTTAGAATATATTCCAAAGTTGGTTTTCAAGGT
The DNA here is from genome assembly GCF_019054845.1 of Dipodomys spectabilis. Taxonomy (NCBI): domain Eukaryota; kingdom Metazoa; phylum Chordata; class Mammalia; order Rodentia; family Heteromyidae; genus Dipodomys; species Dipodomys spectabilis. The sequence continues at coordinate 28,071,639 of NW_024870731.1, read as the reverse complement.
ATGGATATTTCAGCAGACTGTTTGCCTAATTATTCCCTTGAGATTAGAATGTGCCTACATGAACACATACTCATGCAGACACTGGAAGGAGAACGTCATATTGAGGAAAAAACACTTTTAATGGCCCTCACAACTGTACAGTGTCTCAAATAGATCGTGTGCTTACTTTGGAATAAAAACTGCTGATCATACAAATAATTTGTAACATCTCTACCAATTATTTTTTTTAGTTTAGCCACCATCCGTTTATTGTAAAAGGGAGATATGGAAGTTATTTACATGATGAAAGATCTCAGCCCTTCCATGGAATGGGCGGCTTCACACAATGCCATTTTAGTGATGTATTCGCGCTACACACTTCCCAAGAACATCACCATCCCTAAATAAGAAATAACCCTTGTCATCTAGAACTACTTCGGTGCCTCCATATTCTGGGAGAAGAACTTTATCACCCACTTTCACTAACTGGCTGAATCTTTCCACCCTTTCCTTTGCAGCCTGATCCCACAGCCACTACTGTGGCTTGCAATACTTTTCCTTGAGACTTTTCTGGAAGCATAATGCCTCCTTTGGTTACAGTTTCAGCTGCACTCCTTTCGACCAACACTCGGTCAAACGGAGGAAGGAATTTCCTAAATGCTTGTCCAGCTATGACTCTTCGCGGTCGCTGCTTGCACTCTGCTCTCACGCCTACCAATTAATTTTTAATGACAGCTTTAAAACTTTATCCGTGTCTCATTTTAGCTCATTTTTTCCTTTTATTTTTTTCTGTGTGTTTAAAATTCCACAGATACAATGTATGCAAATAATGTGTGCTCCAAAGGCTCGTGTGCCGTATACTTAGTCCCCAGGTCAATGGGATAGGGAGATGATGGAGACTTTAAGAGGTGGAGACTTTAAGAGGTGGAGACTAATGATAGGCCTTTAGATGATTTAGGAATTGTGCCCTCTGAAGGTTTGTGGGACCCCATTTTCTCTGGCTTCCTGTTTCAGGATCTGGATCTCTTTCTCACATGTGTACTCCTGCCATGATGTGCCTTGGCCTCCTGGCCTTCCCAAGAACTGAAGTGATGCCAGAACCCTGCACTGAGCCCCTACAATTGTGGACTAAAATAAACTGAGGTATTTCATCATAGCATGCAAAACAGACTAATGATATTGGATAAGGGGGAAAAAAAAGATTCAGAAAGTTTGTTTGGCCCACATTTATTGAATGACATTGGAGCTTGTGATGGAGGTAAATAAAGCAGAGCTGTATGAACAACAGGCACATTAGCTAGTGAAATAGGTAACAGAGATGTACTGCTAACTGTAAGTTCACACTACCACAGGAGAGTGTTTTTGTTTGTTGGGATTGCAGAAACAGGATACCACAGCCTGAGTGATTCAGCAGCAGACATTTTATTTCTAGTCCAGTGCTGGAAGCTGGGTGACCAAGAGACGTTGTTGGCACATCTGGGTTATCTTGAAGCTTTGCTCTGTGGGTTCTGGCTAAGGACTGGCTCCTCACCATGTCCGCACATGGATTTTTGTCTGTGCATGTGTGCATGCTGAGTGTATCTATGTATCTACATTTCCCCCAATTAGGGGCCATTAGGCCTGATTGGCTTAGGTTCTACCCCCAAATCCCCAGTTTAACCTAATCACCTCTTTCAAGGCTATGAAATAAATACAGTGACATTCTAAGGCATCAGGGACCAGGGCTGCAGCATATGAAGGCCTATAAGAGGAGACAGAAATGCTTGGGAGCAATGGGCAGAGGCAATTGATTGTGAAAAAGACTAGGTAGCCAGGTAAGTCTGCTAAGATGTAACATTCAAGCTGAGCCTCAAAAAAGGAGTCATATTTAGACTGCCTAAGTGAACACTGACAAGTGTCACTAAGTGAACACTGGCACAAGACAAGTCTGAATTTGTTTTCAGATTTTTTAAATAAGTTTTTATTGTGAAAATACTGCACAGCAGGGTTACAGTTACATGAGCCATGTAATGAGTACAGATTAAACAAAAACAGGTTGAAGCTGGGTGCCGGTGGCTCATGCCTATAATCCTAGCTACTCAGGAGGCTGAGAACTGAGGATCATGTTTCAAAGCCAGCCTGGGCAGGAAAGTCCATGAAATTCTTATCTCCAATAAACACTCAGAAAACTGGAAGTGGCCCTGTAGCTCACGTGGTAGAGCACTCACTTTGAGCTGAAGAGCTGAGGGACAATGCTCAGGCCTAGAGTTCAAGCCTCACAACTGACAAAAAAAACAAATAACAACAAAAAAAAAACAGGTTGAACATCCCCAATCTGAAAATTCAGAATCTAAAAATTCTCCCAAATCCAAAATTTCTTAAAGTTCTGGACTATTGTGAATTTAAAAATTTTGGAGTAAGGATTCTTAAGCAGAAAAGAGTATGCAAATATTCCTAAATGGGAAAAATCCTGAAACGCTCTAGTCTTAATATTTCAGGTAATGGATGTTCACATTGTAATGATGTGTTTAGAAGAGTGAGACATGAAACTTAAAACACGAGAAAAATTAAAATAATTCCATGTAAAGTACCTTTCACATAATCATTATTATTCTGTTGCATTTTCTTTTAACTTTTCTTACACATCAATAGACAAACTTGTCACATGCCTTTTTTTAAGGTTATATCTTCAGTATTCTACACATGGGAATATATAAAATATTACCACTCTCTGCCTCAACCCTCTTCACCCATAGGCATGAAGAGGGATGGGGGAATCTGAAAAGGTTGAGAACTGAGTCTGCTCAGCTCCTGGAGTTGGTGCCATGCCGGAGAGTCCAGTGGTAATTAAGCCAGCTGGGAGTGAAGTCTTTGCACTAGCACATGGGTTTTCTCTTTCTGAGTCCTTACATGCTTCTGCTGAAGACTTTCTCTTGGAGACTTAAAGACCTGACACTTTGATACAGATGTAGAGACTCTGTAGATATGGGAGGTGGGAGAATTTTCTCCTGTGTGTTCTCATTCCTGGGTGGCCTCAGAATCTAAAGAGAAAAGGTGAAATGAGAATTCATTTGTGCAGCTCAAGAGCTCTGCTTGCCACACTCAGGTAGCTTTGCTATGATGCAGTGGGCTTTCAGGATCCCTTGTGCTACCTTCGTGGACACAATGGAGCTGGAGCCTACAAATGCAGATAAAACTAAGACCACAAATGGCTTCTTCCAATTTACTCACAAATCCTTCAAAGTAGGATTCCAATAAAAGTAATTCTCCATAGGATCCTTGTCTCTGTTTGCTGCTCTCTCATATTCTGGCCTTAGTGTGGAAGGTATTTACCAATACCTTGAAACAGGACTTTAGGTTTGCCCATACCCCACACAATCCACAGTGCTGCTGTGTCTGACCTATCACTGGGGTCATCAAAGTGCTTGCGTTCACTCTAGCTTGTAAGCAAAGATACTTCCTTACCACTTCCAAATCACCAGAACTGGGTGGAGATCAGCTGAAGCTGTCTTCCAGCCTGTGCCGTCTGCCCCAGGATAGGATAAAGCAATGATACATGCCTGTGGTTTATTGATCCTATTAACATTAACTCTTAGGGAAATCAATGCTTCAGTCTTGCAGGAGATACATAAATAAAGTGATAAAAGTAAATCAAGGTTATTGTTTCCTGATGGCAAAATGAGAGGTGAATTATGACACTTTGTGATCAGGAGTAGAGCAATAGGCTTAGAAGGTATGAAAACCAGGGCTGCATTTGGTCACACAGTGGTACTGGCTGGTGAGCCTCCTTGGAGACTTCCTTATCACAATTCTTTGGGCTTCTACTTGTGGATGATGCTGCTCAGACTTTATTCTTTTATCTAAGTGGAGCTAACGTCATTTACTCCATTTTCCTATCTGCTTTACTGTATTACATAAAGCTTTGTTCTCAATGACGTACCTAAATAAGAGGAAATACTATTCATATTTAATAGTAAACTACTATCAGAGTCTTCTATATGCCTATTTATTTATTTAGCAAGAACTTTTTGAAGACCTACCCTTTACTAGAAACTGTTTTCAGCCCTTTAAAACAATGGCCACAAGCCACAGTTCTTGCTTTTGTAGAACTTACTCTAAGTACAGACACTAAACAACCAGGTGTAATATGATGTAAAAAAAAAACAACAGACCAAGATTAATGTAGTGAGGAAAAGACTAGGAAATAAAACAAATAACAAGTGACTGTGTAGCAGAGTTAATATGTGAAGCTGGGGAGAGTTTCTCCAGGCATGAGAAGTCAGGTAAAGTCTCTGACATATAAGCAGACACTTGATCAAGTGAAGGAAAGAACCATTTCTGCAACAAAACACATTCCCAGTAATGTGCTGATTATGGAGGTCACACGTGCCTTGGAAAATTCTGAGCTTTAGAATCAGAAATCACGGGTACTTCTGATCCTCACCCTGGCTGCATTTCTGATTAGTTATGTGACTTTGCAAAGCTAAGTATTCTCTCCAGGGCCTAATTTCTCCAGGAAGAAAGAGGGGATATTCTCAGGCCCCTCAAAGAGTAGATTTGAGACTTGAATGAAAGAACTAAAACATAAGAAGGCTCTTAGCAAATCTTATCTTCCTTCTGCAATGCTGGGGGTACTGAGAGATTAGGGAGCAGACAGATGTCTAAAAGGGGCTGCTATGCATGCACTCAGTCACCATGTTAATGAGCATCTACTGTGTGCTGAGCACGCTCTTGGAAGCCTATGGTAAATAAGGAAAACATTGTACCTAGTTCTGTGCAGTCCTAGAGTATGTTCTATTCTTGATCAGCATTTTAGGAAGGCAGACTGAGGAATAGGATTATGTGGGAACAGATCCAAAGTCCTTTCTCTCAGTAACTGTTTGAGCTTATCAAGTAACTTTGTTTTGTTATACCTTCATTTCTTTATCTGTAAAATGGGATTATAGTAAATGCCTCATTGGGTTCAGGTAAGAAAATGAATTCCTGATTGAGAAACACTTAGAATAGTATCTTAAGCATGATTAGCACTACCAAAGTGTTTCAAGTCTAGCAGTAAGTAAATTTTAGTGCTAGAAGTAAATAAATTTTGTACTTTCTATAGTGGAAGCAAACCACTCTTCTAGCTTCTACAGTTGGGTGCTGTACTATATCACTTAAGTTTGTTTTCTTCTTTTTAAAGAAAAGCAAATGAAAAGGTAGTTCATTGTGATTACTCACAATCTGAAAAGTTCCTTTTTCAGAGAAAGAATCAAACTCTTACAAGTGAAACACTTTGCTTCCTAGTAACAAGCATGATTAGTAGAGGATTTGAAACTAAGTTTGACTCTTGAACCCTTACCTGTCCTAAGTTCCCAGAAAGTGTGAATGAATGCCATGCTGATGAGAAAGTGGTATCCCTGAAAGAGAGGGCGTGGGAGGCAGAGGTACCATAGGGTCACAAACCTTACACAAGATCTCATAGTGAGTAACAACTCCACCTTCAAAGTTTTCCAACTCTAAGTCTACAGTGTCTTTGCTATATTATTTATAGACTCATATTCAGTCAGCACTTATTAAATGCCTCCAAATAAAAATTGTTTAACAAGAGCAAAATAATCCTTAAGCTGGTGGGGTGTTCAGTAAGCTGGGATTGCTCAAGGATACACAGAATGTTCTCTAAGGTTGGTCAATGGGAAAGCAATCTTTTTGTTAGCAAACTTGTTTTTTCTTGATTAGGGCATAATTTTAGATTTACAGGAAAAGTTGTGAGGAAAGAAGAGGGTTTGCCAAGTTCTTTTCACCATTTCTTTTTTTTTATTGTGAAAATACTGTACAGAGGGGTTACAATTACTTGGGCAAGATAATAAGTCCATTTCTTATCAAGCATTGTAGCCTCCTCCTTTGTTTCCCATACCATTTCTTTTATAATAATAAGTTACATTTATCAAAACTAACACATTAATGATGATGCATTATCACTAACTACGGGCTGTATTCATACTCTATGAGTTTTCCATTAATATCTCTAAGTCAGATCCATTCCCAGGTACCAAACTGAATTCAATGAATCCCTTTCTTGTGAAATCTTCAGTGTTGCTTTCTGCTCATGGGTAAAAATGTCACAGTATCTCATTTAAGAGTTTCCCTATTCTCAAAGGAGATGGGCCACTAAACTCTGTGTGGCACCGCCATACACAGACCTGCCTCCTTGATTGAGTACACACGGAATGATCCCAGAGGATCATCTCCAGATCATCTTCATAGCAATGAATCAATAAACACAGTGGGAAAACCATTCAAGATTTACCCCTTTATGATTTCTTGATCTACTATTACAAAGATAAAAGAAAGCCATCTGTAATGTGTTAATTCACTGACTACATCCCTGTTCCCCCACACTGTCTCTTCCCCAACCCACCCCCACCATCCCCCCCTGGAGATTTAGCTTTTCTCTTTAATGCGTATCCTGTAAAATGAGATCATAGTAAATGCTTCATTTTCTGTGTGCATTGGTTCAGAGGGAGAGCACCTATTTAACAAGCACAAAGCCCTTTTTAACTAGCACAAAGTTCTTTTTCAGTTGGTTATTTGCAAGATAGGGTCTCGCTTTGTGACTGGGCTGGCCTAGATTTTGATCCTCCTTTGTATGCTTCGTTTTCTGTGCTGCGTGAGTGTTTCTCAGAGTGGGAGTTTTGTTAAGGAGGATGAACTGTTACTGGAGTGAGCCAATATAAAAGGTCTTCAGGAGTTTCACATTGTCTTTATCTAAATCTCTGTGGTGTTGGTTAAATTAGATACCTAATGTAACACTAATTTGTCTGCATTCATGCAACAGCTTGGCAGTTTGTGTTTAACCATAGGTCTTGCTGACCTTGAGGTGCTAAAAAGATTGTTTCCACATGGGTGAACAGTGTGGATATATTTCTCCCGTACATTAGGGGAGAATGTGTTCATCTTCTTACTCACATGGTGCCATTTCTCTTTAACCACTTGTGTATTTGTGTCAACAAAAATAATTGTGACCATTATGAGAAAAGTAAAATACAAAGCAACTTTTATTAATACTGAAACTTCTAGGTATCTTCTCGTAGTCAGATGCCCAGGGGAGAGGTTGCTGTTTGATAATTCACCAGTCTTTTTTTGACTCAGTCATTTTTTAGTAGGCCACTAAGTCTTCAAATGCTATTTCTATAAGTATCTACTCAGCATTCATCAGTATGAAGTAGATTATTCTCTGAAATAGGAACTTACAGGAATTCTTATGTAAACCAGTAAGGTTTATTTAGGTAAACTTTCTCTTTGTCTCTGTCTCTGTCTGCCCCCCCTCTCTTTTGGAGGTAGTGGGGTTGGAATTCAGGGCTTTGTGCTTGATAAATAGGTGCTTTACCTCTGAACTACTGCACAAGTCTCTTTTATAGTTGGTTATTTTCAAGATAGGATCTCATTAAGCCTGGGATGATAGACTTTGATTCTCTGATCTATGCCTCTCTTGGCCATAAGGATGATAGTACTTCCTAAGATCCTTCTGCCTCTCCAACTATTTTAGGCAGGCCCCTACATCCAGCTACCTCCTATATCTGGGATAATAGACATAAACCACTGTACCCAGCTATTCATTGAGATGAGGTCTTGAGACCTGGTCTCGAAACATATTATCCCAAGTAGCTAGGATTACAGGCTTGAGCCACATGTCTAGATTAGGTTTTCTTTTATTCTAACCTGGAAGCAAGTATTTTGAGAAGTAAAAACTAAATATAGAAAAGCTAGTTAAATGACATCACTTTCTTGATCCATTCATCTACTGAGGGGCATCTGGGTTGGTTCCATATCTTAGCTATGGTAAATAATACTGCAATAAATATAGTTGTACTGGTAACTTTAGTGTGGTCTTGTTTGTGATCATTTGGGTAAATGCCCAAAAGTGGAATTGCTGGGTCATAGGGGAGCTCTATATGGAGTCTTTTCAGGAACATCCATACTGCCTTCCAAAGTGGTTGAACAAGTTTACACACCCACCAACAATGCAGTAAGGTTCCCTTCTGTCCACATCCCCTGAGCATCTGTTGTTATTAGAGTTCTTGATTATATCCATTCTAACTGGGGTGAGGTGGTATCTCAATGTTGTTTTGATTTGCATTTCTTTTATGGCTAGAGAGGTTGAGTGCTTCTTTATGTGGTATATACACACAATGGAATTCTGTGCCTCCATCAGAAAGAATGACATTGCCCCATTTGTTAGGAAATGGAAAGACTTGGAAAAAATTATATTAAGTGAAGTAAGCCAGGCCCAATTATTTGCAATAACCAGTGTATGTCTGAGTTAAGCAGAAAAGGTCAGATAAGTTGATGTTAGGGAAATGAACCCCAAGATAAGTATTCAAATGTTTTTTTCTTTCATGCAATTGTTTCTAACATATTTTATAAGATGATTTCTTTGTTGCTTTCTGTATCCCTCCCCCACCGTATAACCCCTGCTTTCACTGTATTTGATGTTGTTATAATTTGTGGAGGGGAAGGGAAAAAACAAATCGTTTAAATAGAGATACAGGTGGACCCATTGCAACAATGAAATGTACAAGTCGTTATGTCGAAAACGAACTTTACAACTTTGGTGGGGGGCGGGGAGTGGAGGATTGGGTATAAGAGGAGTAGGGGAAGGGGAAACAAAGGAGGAGGAAACAATGCTTGATAAAAAATGTACTCGTTATCTTGCCCATATAATTGTAACCCCTCTGTAGGTATTTTCACAATTAAAAAAAAAAAAGACATCGTTGCCCAAACAACCACTGGCTTCTCAAGCATGTTGATTTCACCTCCATGTGGTAAATTCCCTGAATTGGTCACTGATCATTCTGTCTTGAGGTTCCCTGAGTATACAACCTGAGAAATACGGCCTTTGAGGGTAATGTCTTCTTATTATCCATCTGCACCTCAGGCTGTACCTGAGCTGCTTACCTTTTTATCCTGCTGTGTTTCCTGAGATCCTACTGCCTTTCCTTCTTGCTCTGAATATAAAGTTCTTTTCATTTTTCAAGAGCCATTTTCAGTATTTTTTACATTCTCTCCCTTTAGCCATCCTTAAGAAGTAGTATGCATGGTGCCAAACACGCATTTCTCAGTGTCTGTAGGGAAAGAATCATCCCCAATTGAAAAATGGTGATTCAGGTTTTAGGGCTAGGAGAATGATACTGCTTAAATGTATGAAGTATCTTGAGTTGTGGTACCACTGTGAAAATTTTATGAAGGAGGCAATCAGAAAAAAAAAAATATCTCAAAAGGCTCTTTATTGGGACTCGCTTGAAACAACCTGAGAAACTGGCCTGGATTGCTGCTTGGACTGCTGTGGTTCTAGCAACTGAGCTCACCACTCCAGCAGCATGCCCTCCTCATGCCCTGAGGTCAAGCAAATAAGAAAAGCAGATGAAAGGCAGTATAGGCTATGTAGTAGGTAATGGCCAGCACCCCAGCCACCCATCTCCTATCACCACAGCAGAAAAAAAGATGTTTTTGATGTTGCTTTCTCTATGCTCTTTGCCCATTTGCACAACCATCAGTAAGTTTGAAATTGTGCTTAAAGATTTCAGACTTCCACATTTTACATTTTCTATGCCTAGACTTAGCAGGAAAAGTGGAAAAATAGACCTGTTCTCTCAGTCCAACTGAAGGAACGACAAGGGAGGAGAGAAAATTGGGGTTTAAATGTGAAAGCCATGAGACCAAGGGGAGAGACTCTGCTATCAAGTGTCACCTTAACCCCTCCAACTGGGACTCCCTAAAAGAATGGGGGAAATGAAATGGTTGCCAAGCCACTCTTTTAATAAAAGGTGGCGATAGGACAGAAGCTAGAGGAACTAGCTGGTGGTAAGAACGATTCCCATGGAAAAGTGTTTGTTTTCTCACTATGAAAGACAGCTGGACTTGTGTCATTCTTCTCATTGTGCCTTTGAGTACACACATAAATTAGGGTCAAACAACCACCTTGCAGTCATGAGGCAACCCAAGTATAGAAATCCAGTAAGTCACAACTGGCAGAATGGAAAGAAAGAACGAGGTTGAGTCTCAAAACAGCCTCACTAACAGGGGAATCAGTGAAAGGCTGCCTTGCTCTTCCACACCATAACACATGTCGGTGTGCTGGAGTCACAGTTAGTTGGTTTTGCTATGGCCTGAAGCTAAATGTATTTCTAACTTATATAGCAGATAATGTCAACTGATGAGGAAAGAGAGAGATTCAAGCATTTTTCAGCTCTGTTCTCTAAATCTAAGTGAATATTAATCCCCCAAGCGATTTCTACAACATCAGGCCTCTGCAACCTTAGCTCATTAATATTGCTTGACAAGGAACATAGCCTACCTTGTCTGTAGTCATTATGTGCCGTAAATTTCAAAGCACATAAAAAGCTCCAGGAAGGTGGAAGGCCAAGAATATACAAAGATGTTTCTGATCATGTATTCCACGAAAAATGCCTTTATGTTCTGCATACTTGAAACCTAGTTGTCCTCCATCCTCTAAAACAGCATTTTGTTACTCCTGGTTGAGCCCCTTTCCTCTCTCACCTCTCAACAGAACCTCTGAAGGACAATATAATACAGAATGAATAGAATCGCTAACAATACCATACAGAGCAGATCATTTCCCTCTAATTCTAGTTCAGCCCTGGCCCCTCCAGTCAGTTTTCACCTTTGCAAAATCAGAACTCCCGTGAAAAAGCGATTGTCTTAAAAGAGTGATATACACGCTACCACTTGCACAAAAGCCGGGGGTGATTTGGTAGGATATTTTGTCCCCATTCATGTAAACAAGTAGTTCAGAATTGTTGACGGTTATTCTTAGTTGCAATGCTCTGAAGCACAGTTAAGAGATGTGTCTTCATTACTAATATATTTATTTAATGATTCCATGGGTAAGGAGATTGGCAAGATTTTGGAGTTATCTTTTTGTTACAGGAAAATTAGACACTTAAAAAAATACAAAGGAAAAGAATAAGTATGGCTGGGAAGGTGGCTCAGCGGTAGAGCGCTTGCCTTGCATGCATGAGGCCCTGGGTTCAATTCCTCAGCACCACATAAGCAGAAAAAGCCAGAAGTGACACTGTGGCTCAAGTGGCAGAGGGCTAACCTTGAGCTGAAGAGCTGAGGGACAGTGCGCAGGCCCAGAGTTCAGGCCCACAACCGACAAAAAAAAAAAAAAAAAAAAAAAGAATAAGTATGACCTTATTGCTTAGAGAAAGAATTTGAGTGTGAAATTTTTGGACTTTGTCCATGTATTTGAATGGGATATATATAAAAGGATTTCAATTCTACAGCCACATTTTTAGTTAATATGTGTTGTTGATCTTTTCCTTTGTCCTCATTTATTGTGATAACATACGTTTTTGTTAGTTGTGGGCTTGAACTCAGAGCCTAGGTGCTGTCACTGAGCTTTTTTCACTCAAGGATAGTGTTCTACCACTTTCAGCCACAACCCCGCTTCCAGTTTTTTTGGCAGTTAATTAGAGATAAGAGTCTCACAGACTTTCCTGCTCGGCTTACTTCAAACTAAGATCCTCAGATCTCAGCCTCCTGAGTAGCTTGGATTACAGGCATGAGCCATACGTACTTTTTAATAACATAAGATTCTGTTATGCAGACATATGATCTATACTAAAATTTCAACTGTTAGACCTTAATTGTTTTTCTGTTTTCATCAACATAAATATTGCCACAAGAAATACTTTTGCTGGGTGCCAGTGGCCCACACCTGTAATCCTAGCTACTCAGGAGGCTAAGATCTGAGGATCATGATTTGAAGCCAGCCTGGGCAGGAAGATCTTTGAAACTCTTATCTCCAATTAAGCACCTCCACAAAAATATAGCCAGAAGTAGAGCTGTGATTCAAGTGATAGAGTACCAGTCTTGAGCAAAACAGCTTGTAGATAGTGCCCAGGACTTGATTTCAAGTCCAAGGACTGGCACGTGCGTGCGCGTGCACGCGCGCGCGCACACACACACACACACACACACACGCATACACACACACCAAGAAGCACTTTCATAGATTATTACTCTTTGAGCATGCTTTAGGGTCATTTAAGTAAGTGTTTAGGGTTTTGTAGTGAATCAAAATAGGAAGTTAACCTGAATTTTCTTTTATTCTGTACTCAGTTTAGATATCAATGGTGTGATATTCTATGCCAGGTTGTGTCACTCTACAGAGGCCATCAATTTGATTTCTTCCATGTGTTACTATTTCTCTATGTTCTCGAGTTTTTAAATTTTTGGCCCTGTTAGGTAAAATCTTTCTTTCATCAGTATAAATCTCAACTTCCTGTTGAGATTTCCTCACATGGTATGGGACCATAATTTTCCAGGCAGTTTGATCAAGATAGGCTACAAATGCATATCTGTGTTAATGCTATTTCATGTCTATTAGGCAGTAATCAGTTTTCTTAATAATTGGTTTATAACTCATATCATATTCATCAAGATATTAATGAGAGCGATAATTCAAAATTTGTCAATGAAACTGTGAAGTATTACATGTGGTAGACCCAGAGAGTAAAAAAAATCTTCCTTAAATGAATTTTTGCTAATACTGATACTTCTGGTAATATTCAGTCTAGAATCCAGAATTATATTTATGTCTTTAATCTTTCAAGTTACAATAAAAATCCATTGCTACTGTAGAAAAATTGAAAATGCAGAAAATATAAGGCAGAAAATAAAAATTAACCAAAATCTCATCTCCCAAGGAGATGACTGATAATATAGTATATCTCCTTCAAGTAATTTTTTCATGCCTACTTGAAAATTAAAGTATATATTATGTGTTTTACTCATTATTGTTGTAACCACTGATCCATTTTATTAAAAAATTCTTCAAGAAAACCATTATAATAACTGCATAATATCTCAGTGATAAATGTGTCATAATTTAACCAATTTTTCTAATGAGAGATGTTGGGACTTTTTTCTTCTTGGCTTGTTAGTTATATGGTGGGAGAGAGTTTTTCAAAATAATTCACTACTAAGAATAATTCTTCAATGAACAACTTCAAACTTCTTTATCAAAACATTAAACTAATTCTATTGAATAAATTTCCTAAAGTGGAATTATAGGCCAAAAAGTATAAACTTTTATAAGGGTTTTTTATAAAGTAACTAAATTGCTTTCCCGAAGATAATTTACATTCTCCTTACTAGGATCTGTGTCTCCACTCTCTACCTCCCTTCCAGCTTGGGTTTGAATTTTTTTGCTAATTATTTACTAATTTAACTAGCTAACAATCAATCAGTCTCATAGACTTATTGACAATGTGTGTTTCATCTGGAAAAATATTAATTCAAGTACTTCTGAGAACCAGAAAGCTGTAATGACTATAGATGAGGAGAGTGTGATAAAATACTTACTTAGAGCTGATTGAAAGTAACTTGAGAGTAAACTACACACACACTCTACTATATAAACAGCTCCAAGAAACCCAAACAGTTCTCAAGGGGTTTGAAGTTAATTTATTTCAGAATCTCTGAAAAGAGAAGGGCTTAGCAATCAAATCTCAAAAGCTGCAAGAAGTGGACTTTGCTGTAGATGCAAGAGCACCTTACAATTGAGAAGACATCCCCGCTTTGCAAGTCTTGCTTAACATTCTGGTTTTTTCACATCCTCTCTTGCTGTGGCAGTATGTGAACCTGCTACAGAATGTCCATTCTTGCTGTGGAAGTTCTCATGGGCTGAGGGCTTTTGATCTTGATATCTGCATACACAGCCACTGCGATGCTCTGACTGTGCCGCTGTGGTTTGTGTGTGTCCTTCTAAATTCAAGTGCTGGCTCAGTGCTGCAGAGCTGGCATGTAGGGACTAAGTATTTGGACAGTGGGACTCTGAATAATAGGCATTATAAAAGGCATGCATAATAAAAAGTATTAATTGATTAATACCCTTCTTGCAGGTGTGTTTATGTCCTCATGAAGATGTGTTGTGTAAAGCAAGGCCATCCTCATGCTTTGTCTCTCGTGTGTGTGTATTTGCTTGCCTGCTCACTTTTTGGCAACTCTAGGAAGCAGCACTAGCCCTTCACTGCATGTGGCTGTCTGATACTGGATTTCCTCAGAACCAGGAGCCTAAATAACTTCTTTCCTTTAAATTACATTTTCTTAGGTATTCTGTTATAGCAACAGAAAACAGTAAAATAATGACCCTCCAAAATGTATATACTGAAATACCCCTAGAGTGTCGATGTTGAGAGTAGGGGTTTGGGGGAGATGAATAGATCATGAAGTGGAGTCCTCATGAATGAACCAATTACCCCTGTAGAATAGGCCGAAAGGAGCTTATTTATGCCTTCACCAGATAAGAACAAAATAAGACAGTGCCATTAATAAGGAACAACCGTTTTGCAGATACCAAATCCATTCGTGTCTCTTGATGTTGAACTTCCTAACCACTACAATGATGAGAAATTTAGCTTGATGTTAAAAAGCTATCCTGTCTCAAGTATTTTGTAATAGAAGCCTGAATGAACCAAGGCCAACCAGAGCATAGTGCATCAAATATCTAGCATAGTTACCTCACCCATACTTTAGAAGTGGGAAGGAATGGGGACCAGGAAAAGAGGACCAAGGATTTTCTCCAGCTGCTTTTAATATAGATTATGAAAAGATGTTCCCTGTATAGATTATTAGACAGAATCAGTACACCGGCCACACTCAGATATGGGTACACCTACAAGTCATGGATGCTGTCACTTGGGAAGGAGATTCTCATTTGGATATGAAAGGACAAGTAGCAGTTCTGTCGTAAGCATTACTTTTGCTAGTGTCCATGAGTGTGTTTCCATGAGACTTAGAATCATAAATGATAAAGTTGTCATACCTAGTATTTTAGAAATAGAGAAAATATCATGAACTTTACACTTCATGTCTCTTTTCCATATTCACCAAATATCCCAACAAGAACTTCTAGCAAAACATTTTCCCATTCTTTATCACCTTGCTGGGCTTAGGAAACAATTCAGATGCTAGCAAAGTTCCCAAGTCACTACTGGAAGTATGCCTTTTGCTGTCATATATAGAAGTCCTTATCAGTCTCCAAGTTATTACTTAGGAGCAGTGTGACCAAAACTTAATTTTTGCCAAATATATTTTTCACTTCCTCTTAATTGTTTTTTAGTAAAACATAGCTTCTGTTGACCAACAAAAGGGGGGGAGGGGAAATCCTCTAAACATCTTGCTTTTATTTGGCTTGGTTTGGTTTTGTTCTTCCCATCTCATCCTATGGTAATATATGATGTAAGAGAAAATATCAAACTCAGAAAATAGTACTTGAGGTTCCCTAGTGACTGTCATTTAAGGTCACTGGTCTTGTTGTCTCCTAAATACTAATTTATTTCAAACCAAAATGTGTACATGATTGGCAGGAAGGATGGGGGTTCCAACCAGCAGATTTGAGGGTGACAGATAAAGAAACGTCTATGCAGTAATGTCTCAATACTTTTTTTTATTAAATAATGAATATTCCAGCTACCACCAAGGGGTGAGAAACAGGTTTAACCAACAGATGCAGTTAAGCTGACTTTCTCCAAACCTCTACTATTATAGGTTCAAATTAGCCAAGTACATACTTGAGGGAGTTACAGGAAAAAAAAAAAAAAAAACAGAAGGGCACAAGGGTAGATGACAAAAATCAGGAAGCACTTAAGCAGTTTCAGGAAGGCATCCAGGAATTTCATCCTATCTTTTGACAGGAATACTGCAAAAGGTCAAGCACTCATAATCCTGTGTCTTTACACATAGGATAAACAACTATACAACCAGCATTTTCCACTGGTATCATTCACACTTCAAACACACACTCAAATTTCCTGCAGCCAGCCTAAGTCCCCACATGGCTCTTGGTTTCCCACAAAAGTGGGTCCTTCAACCTAAAAAGGAAACTTTACGATTGTTACTTGACAAATAGAGTATTAAACCATTCCGATTATAGCCCCATTCCTATTATAGCCCCTGCCTTTTGCAACTTGGTACCCCATAACACTAGACTAGGCAAAGCTCACAACTCTATTGTGTCTATCTGGCTTTACATTTAAATGACTGAGGCAAGTACCCAGGAATGAGTGAGAATTCTGCTTTGTACATGAAGTTGCACTAGGCCATAAATGGTTAATGATTCGCCACACTCCTCTGGTTTACAGGAGAAATAATTTCATGAAGCCTCAGATTACTCGGTGGAGCTCTGCTAATGTAAATGAGTAATGCGTATTGATTTTTCACAGTTTAAAAATCTTTTTTTATTCATCTGGTGCAAGAAAGTCTGTTAAAGAATTATTAATGATGCGATAATTGCTTTAAGATCTATGCCCTAATTAAAACAGTAAATTCTTTATTACATCTTTATTTTAATTAGATGTACAGAAAGACAATAATTTTTACAAGAAATGCTGTGTAAAATAAAATTACCTCATTTAGAAATGCTTCAAAGAGCCTGTGGTGGTTATACTCAGAGAAAGTGAGCCAGACTGTGTCCAGTCCTGAGATGCCATCCCTGTCTGACATTAGTAATGTAAAATACACTACTTTATGCCTGCAGTGAAGTACAATTTATCTATGCCAGTAAATTCTTTTTTTTTTCTTTTTTAAAAAATTTTTTGGGGGGTCCAGTCGTGGGGCCTGAACTCTGGGCCTGGGCACTGTCCCTCAGCTCTTCAGCTCAAGGCTAGTGCTCTATCGCTTGAGCCACAGCATCACTTTCCGGCTTTTTTCTTTTTGCTTATGTGGTGCTGAGGAGTTGAACCCAGGGCCTCAGGCATGCAAGGCAAGCGCTCTACCACTAAGCCACCTTCCCAGCCCTATGCTAGTAAATTCTGAGGATGCTTTTTTAAAAATCCAGTTGTTAAAAGTTTGAAAAGTTTGAAACTTTGAAAGGCTCTATTAAAAGCAGGAGGAAAATGAGCTTATTGCTATGGAAATTACCTGATAGCAACTTGTGCTAATTTGTTTTTTGCAGTTATATTTTGCTCTGTTTTTTTTCGATTTGCAAGATGATGCTTTTTAATAATTTGCCCTGAATTGTCTATGTTGAAAAACCACTACCCAAATCAATAAAGATCTTCATCCATGGTATCTTTCTTTTTCTACCTGCTTTCTGTCTTCAACTCACATGCATGGTTAGCTGAAGCAGTGAGTACTCCATTGTGGTTGTGGATTCTGATTAACCCACTTGAAAGGTTGGGTGTGAATTAAGTTGAGTGTGGACCCTTTTGTTGGGACCTTTTACAACTACTATTTAATACTCACAACAATAAAGCTGGGAAAATATGAGTTCTGTTTTCTTGGAAGAGGGACTGACGTTTAGGTATCTGCTGCCATTTTGATCATCTAAATCAAGGATCAGAAAGTGGCTGCCTGTGAGCCCTCTAGTTGCCATCGGATTCTATTAATGAAGTCTTAATTGAGCAACACACTCATTTTTTCCATATTTTCAGTGACTGCTTTCATGTTACAATGAAATAGAATTGAGTAGTGTAGCAAGAGATTGTATAACCTACAAAACCCAAAATATTTTCTGTCATCTTTCCTTTTACAGAAAAAGGTCTAAGATCTGCTTGTGTAGTTGCACATCCTCTTACTCATGGTGTAGCAAGTTTTAATTAAAATTATCCATATCTGTTTCTTTTTCCCTTTATTTGATAGTCTTAATATAAAGGACTGTTTTTCCTATTGAGCAACATCTCATTTCTTTTCAGAATAGTCGAAACTAAGCAGTCTCTAGCCTCTTTCTGTCTTGGCTCTGATTACTTAGTTAACTCTAATCATGTCATTTAACTTGATATAACCTCTTGGACTCAGATAATATGAGGATTATTGTAACAGAGTATTGCTTCATGTTGCTTCTCTTGTTATTTGAATTTTTTCCCTTAAATTCCATTTGAACATGGGTTATCCCAGTGCTGGTAAGAGAGTCCTCAACCATCACATTAGAAAAACGGCTTTCTGTGGTTTTATTGGAAGAGGGACTGAAATTTAGGTATCTGTTGCCATTTTGATCATCTAAATCAAGGATCAGAAAATGGTTGCCTGTTGGAGACCCTCTACTTCCTTGTGAAGAGGGAAGAAGTCAGCAGTGACATAGGAAAGGGTATCTCTGCCTTAAAGCATATTAGCTACTAGTCTGTACAAATTGCAGACTGATTCCTTCTCACAGATCTTTCTTGTTAACAAACTTACATAGCTTTGTGTTTCCTTCAGCAAAGTCAGTTGTATGGACCAATTTACTAGTTCTCCAAAACATGTGGCCCAGCTAGCCTGAAGTTGTGGATCCTAAGGAGTTTTTCAAAAAGAAGGCTAGATGTATTCTAAGTAGTCAGAGTAGTGAAAGTAGGGAATAACTAAATGTGAAAAACAATGCATTATCAATAATATCAACAATTCATGGTAAAGGGACAGTGACTATTTTCATGTTACAATGAAATTGAATTAAGTAGAACATATCTACTTTGTGTATATCTAATGCCATTAATGGTTTGTATCTTGTTTAATAGATACATTAAGTATGAATAGAGGAAAAGTACTAACAATGCAGATCACAACACTCATGGCAGTCATTTTTGGGTGACAGAGTGACCAATTTTATCATTTTCTTTTTTTAAAACATATTTTCCCAATTAGTATGTAATACTTTTATAACCATATATAGTTCTTTTTATAAGATAAATAGATGAAAGCTAGCAATGTTATGAGGAATCAGAAGAGAAAATAGGATCTTCCTCTCTCCTACAGAAATTTGGAGAATTTGGTAAATAGATGGTATTTACATACTTAGATTTGGAGACAGTCTTGGATATAAATGGCCTTCAAAGAGATGTGTTAAAAATATAAGTTCTAGTTGTTTCTTTCCAAGAAAAAGAAGCCTTAGAAGAAGCAGATGCCTCTGCTGTTCTGGGAGTCTTCATTGTGAAGGTCTTTGGAACTCTGGAGACTCTGTGTGGACTATGTTCTTATTTGTAAGACTTACTATGGCTAATCCCTCAGGATGGTCATCCTCTGAACCATGTAGAATGTTGTGTGTTTCTGTATTGCTTGTACCTACACATCAGTGCTCCTCTTCTGTCTGGTCCTATGACATTTTCACAATCCTTGTTAGGTTATCTAATATTGTATCTCTGTCTTTCTGTCTCTGTCTCTCTTTCCCTCTCCCTTTTTCCCACTCTCCTTTACATGAAAGATCAAGTTCAGATAGTTGCAGTTCTTATAGTATCTGAAGTGCCAATAATAGCTTTATGGTTTCAGCCCACTCAGCAAATATGAATTCCATTGTTTTTCTAACTCATTTCATAGATATGGAGCATTCTCTTTTTTTTCTAAAAGTTCATAGTAGTGAATTAGTTGTGTGGTTAGGAATGGAAGGTGTAGTAGGCCACGAGTGCCACTAGAGGATGGTCTTCTAGTTCACTGACTCTTTTACAAGTAATATATGAATGCAATATTTGTTAGCTCTCCGAGAATGTATTGCTAGAGAAATTGACAGGAACTATGCAACTGAAACATTAAGTCCTTGTCCATAAACTTATAGGGAAATAATCAGATTTCTGTTCTCTTTTGGAGATGTCCTTCTCCACAGGTATTTCCCTGGCCATGCTCCTACTCCATGTCCGTTCAGTCTTGGGCCTTTTTTTTACTTGATGTACTTTCTCTGATCCTTACATAGATGAGCCCTCTCAGAATTTACCTAGTCTGACTCAATTCCTCCCTTTTTTCTCTACTTATCAGACAACCCTATCTAAATTCTAACTTGTAAATACTGTTGAGATGTTCTGTGTGGCCTTACGAAGACATGTATTGTTTCTAGAGAGTAAATTTTAATGCTTAGCTATGAAAACAAAGTGTTTATGTTCCTCGACTCCTCTTTTTTTTTTCTTCCTCGACTCCTCTTTATCCTTACTTCTTTGGTCAGCTTCATCTGTTATAGACTGAACAATGTGTGTGCTTTATTAAGAAGTTTCCATGGTAAGTGAAATATTTGAACTAGAGAAAGATGATTGAGAATGACTTAGAGAAAGGGCTGAAGTGGAAACTTTGGGCCCCAGTATCAACAGTGCTAGGTACTGATGCATTCCTCTGCCTCACATTATCCCCGAGTTTTTAGGGATGTGGTCACATGGGAGAATAGAAGAGAGGGATGGGAAGGGGACGATGCCCCATTGAAGAAAATCAACACTGATCTGTACTCTTGGACTTTAAAGTAAGGTTGATACCATTTTCTGTCCTCCAAACACTAACAAAACATACCTGGATCTTGTAACCCAAACTGAAGTGAAATCATAAGAGACGCCCAATGGAATTTTAGGCAGCTGTCTAGGGAGGTACTACACAATCTTTATCTCCATCCGTAAGTACTGAATATTTAATTTGCATGAGTATTTGGGAGAGGAGACTGGCAGGTTACTCTTGACAGATTTCTGTAGTAGATCCATACATGTTACTGTTGAGAAAAAGTGGGAGCTTACACATCTGTGATCACTTGCAAACAAATACCCTTTGGGAGACGTACATACTTTTTTTTATTTTCTCTCCACACCCTCACCCTTTTTTAAAAAAAATCTCTACCAAATGTAATTTTGAAGACTGTTCAGTTTCTTTAACTAGGTAACAATAGTTAGGGCTTAGAAAGTGCTACATGCCAGGAACTTTCTGAAGCATTTAACATATATTAACACATTTAACTCTCACTATTATTATTTTAGGTTTACTAACCATGAATTGAGACATAGAAGTAATGGGCCAAGGATAAATAGCTAGTAAGTGGCTGAGGCAGAATTTTAACTTAGGCAGTTTGTTGCTGACTTTTAGGCTATCACATTTCATTTGTTGTTGTTATTATAACGGTGTACATAGGGCTTATCGTTATGTAAGTCAGGTAGTGAGTACATTCCTCTTTGGACAATGTCACTCCTTCCCTTGCTCTCTCCCAGTTTTTTCCACCAGTCCCCATGCACAAGCTGTGTAGTTCATTTTCAATATAGTGTCTAGTGAGTACAGCTATAACATTTCTTAAACATGAAAAACATTTTCAGTAGCATTATTTCTTCCATGAGGGAAAATAAATAATTTCAGATTTCTTAGAATTTAGTGGAAAGATTAATACAAAGTAAGACTTATAGGAAAGAAAGAAGTTGCATGTTAAAGAAATAAGCAGCTTGCTCTGATGGTATGACGATAGCACAAGATGCAGTGGACTCTGGTTAAATGCACTAAGACATGTTTTCTTTTGTAAGAAGTCACAGATAGCATCTATGGGTTTTCACTGTTCAGTGTAAAGAAAGAGTGATGTTTTTGCCAGTTTTGTACCACAGATCTGGGCTTAATCCATCTGAAGTGAGTTACCCTGAATCACTAAGATTGTGTTGATTACAAAGCTGGTGACACATGCTTTAGTGCCCCTATCAAGTCATAAAACAAGGCTGAAGTTGGAGGTTGGGATAGGTCATAAATTGAACCTTATTTATTTACTTAAGGTAAATGATCTGCCTGGTGTGAAAATTATATTTCCATTTTTCTCTGCCTTGCTTGGAGCCTTTTGTTTTCCCAAGCTATATGGCTGTAGAGCACTTTCTGGTGTTTGAGATAGGAGGTCAATTTGTGTCTCCTCTGTAAAACCTTAATTATTTCTGACTATTTTCTAACTTTGCAACAATTCAGTGTAAGGAGATAACACAAGGGAAGTGCACACATAATAATGGATGTGGGGCACAGTTGTTACTGGCTATTCTTGAGGGTTGTTTGGAAAATTTGTTTTGTGTATCTGTGTATTATTCTTACACTCCAAGCCCTAGAGGTCATTTGTCCCACACTCTCCTGACTTTAATGGTGTGGCAAAAGCAGAGAAAGTGGGTCTGGAAAAGAAAAGAGTAAGTAACAAAGTTGGAAATACATAGCAAGTTGAAATTTCCAAGTTTTACTGAAACAGAATAAATTGATGCAGTAATTATGAATATAGATAAAATAAAAGCTGGCATTTGGCTGTATTTTGTGATGGCTAACACTTATGAGTCACCCTGAAAAGAAAAAGAATGTGACTAAAGTGTTTCATAAATAGATTTGCCTAGAAGTTGAAAACTAACAGGAAATGGAATTGCATGTTGGTTTTGAATCTAATTTGCTTCTATATTTTATTCCAGACATATTTCTACCTGATAACATGCCCCTCACTTTGTATTCAAAACAATTCACATATAAATGTAGGTAAAGCATAATTGTAGGTAGCTACAGGGAGTTAGATATATAACACTCCACAGTTCAATTCAAATTATTTTAGATTATCTACTGGTTTGGGTTTTTTACCTCTCTGCTTTCTGTTATTGCAAACAACAACAAAAAATGAAGAACTGACTTACTGAAATTCTGAATTTATCTAGCTATTCAGCCCCCAAAATATATAAGCACCATGAATAATCCAGTGTACATATCTATTGTTGTGCAGTATTTGAAGATATAGGCATCAATTTAAACTATGTTGGGATTCTGTTTTTCATGCATCAGGGTAAATATTTTCTTCATAATGTAGAAATGTATAGTTAAATATGAATAGATGATTATGTGGGTAAAATCTATCTTTTTGTAAATTATGCTAATTAAAAACAGGACTTACCTTCTTTTTGTCTTTTAGTTGTTTTTTTTTTTTTTTTGGGGGGGGGGTCCGGTCTTGGGCCCTCAACTCTGGGCTTGGGCGCTGTCCCTCAGCTCTCAAGGCTAGTGCTCTACCACTTGAGGCACAGCGCCACTTCAGGCTTTCTTCTTTTTTGTTTATGTGGTGCTGAGGAATCGAACTCAGGGCCTCATGCATGCAAGGCAAGCGATCTACCACTGAGCCACCTTCCCAGCCCTTACCTTCTATTAATAAAGGTGAAGGAGGCAGAGTAAAGTCATTCCCCCAAACCTCAGCTCTCTGCCCCTCCCCCATTTCAATTCTAAGTTACAATTGCAGAACTAATATCTGTGGACAGTTGCAAAACATACTGTCTTATCTATTTTAGAGAAACTGTGAAAGTTAATAATGATGGAGTTAGGACCTGAATTCCTACTGAATTGTAATAGAACTCTTTTTCTTTAAGAATCTTTGTACAGAAGGAGAGTGGTAGGATACTGTTTTCCCTTTCTCATGACATACATGCGCACTCATGTGCACATCCAGAGAGATAACACACACAAAAGCAGACCACTCACACTCACACAGATTATAACCTATCTAGGGCTGGCTCCACCACCTCTGTGAACCTAAAAGAGTCCCCAGCATCTTTGATTCTCAAATCTTTCATCTTCATAAGGATGATATTAAAAGTAATAGCTACCTCAGTGTCGAACTTGAACAAGGCTCAGGCACAGCATGTAGTCCTTGAGTTCAAGCCTCAGAACAGGCATGTGTATGTGTGTATGCATGCACATGCGTGCTGCACATGCACACAGAGTAATAAAGTCATTAATTGTAAGGACCAACTTAGAAAACACATATAACAGTATTTTCTCCCTAACTCGAACATAAAGAACATGGAATACATGTTAACCTCTGGAACATTC
The DNA here is from genome assembly GCF_019054845.1 of Dipodomys spectabilis. Classification (NCBI taxonomy): domain Eukaryota; kingdom Metazoa; phylum Chordata; class Mammalia; order Rodentia; family Heteromyidae; genus Dipodomys; species Dipodomys spectabilis. The sequence goes on along the minus strand of NW_024870731.1, from coordinate 28,048,155 downwards.
CTTTAAAAATAAAATAAGGTAAATCTGAAATAAGGATGCTAATCTGAAGTGAAAATTGCTTCCTGGGTTTTTTTTCCTGGAGACATAATGCACAATATTATCAGAATGGTAGACTGTAATGAAGATTCCCTAAAGAACTTAATTGAGCTTTTTTGTTATTTTTTTGTTCACTTGAGTTTCTTTTTGTGTTTATCACATAAGATGTTTTGAAGTTTTAATATAAAATATTATAATGTAAAATAGTTCAGTCTAGCTGATATATGAACTACCTTACATCTTTGCTATTTTTATGGTGACAATTCTTAATATCCAATTTCTTAACTTGTTCCAATATATTTTCATGATCTGGAAGTTTGTGATATCAACATGAGTTTTATTATAAGGAATTAGAAGAGGGAGGAAAGGAGAAATTTGGTGTCTCTTGTTTCATAGGCTTTTGTAGATCTGTTTTACACTAACAGTGTCGGGGGGGGTGCGCATGCATGTGTGTGCATGCACATGCATGCACCCATGTGTAAACAGTGACGTTCTTTCTTAGTTCAGAAGGATCAATAAGAATTAAGGAAAAAAGGGATGACATTGTTCAAAAAGAAATGTACTTTTTATCTGACCTTCATAACCATAACCCCTCTGTACATAACCTTTACAATAGCAATAAATAAATTTTGAAAAAAGACTTAAAGTTACCATGGTTTTTGTTAGAAGTCCAGTCTACTTAACAACAAAAATACCTGTACCTACAGTTAAATACACTGTTTATTAATGAAATATTAGCATGTTTAAGTACTTACACAGTTTACAAAAGTATAGTTACCACTGTTTTTCCTTTCTGATACAACACTTAATGAATCTAAATAACCAGACCCTTGAGAGAGCAATCTTGTTCATAAGTAAATTCATAATTCGTAAGGTATAAACAGATTGAGATGTTGCTATGCAAATAAGCAGAATCTATATCCATGAATTGTTAATAATTATTGAAAAGGAAAAATATATCAGGGAGTATCATCTTGTTTGAAGGTGAAAAGCATTTCTATATGTGAAGAAATAAGTATTTAAATTCATCACTATGCTCACAAGTGTAATGGAAATTTTAGTCTTCTCTGCTGAGTTGAATAATAGCATAAAGACTACAATATGGCAGGGACTATGGACGTTAACAGTGAGATGGGGACAGGTACCTCATCACACACCGTATACAATGGCCAGGGACCAACAGAGCAGAAGAAAGGATGACGCGAGCACATCACAAGACTCAGAAGCTGTAGCTTAGTATGGTCTTGTTTGTGATCATTTGGGCAAATGCCCAAAAGAGGGATTGCTGGGCCACACAGGAGCTCTATGTGGAGTCTTTTGAGGAACCTCCAACAATGCAGTAAGGTTCCCTTCTGTCCACATCCCCTCCAGCATCTGTTGTTGTTAGAGTTCTTGATTTTTGCCATTCTAACTGGGGTGAGGTGGAATCTCATTGTTGTTTTGATTTGCATTTCTGTTATGGCTAGAGAGAATTTCTTCATATCTCTATTGGCCATCCTTCTTTCCTCTTCAGAGAAGTTTCTCTTTAAGTCTTTAGCCCACTTATTTATTGGGCAGTTGTTTCTTCAAGGATTGGTTGTTGGGGGATTTAATTTTTTGAGTTCCAAGTATATTTTAGATATGAGACCCTTACCCGTTGTATGGTTAGTGAAGATCTTCTCCCAATCCGTGGGCTTTCTATTGATCTTGCTAGCTATGTCCTTTGCCATGCAGAAGCTCTGCAGCTTCATGCAATCCCATTTGTCCAACCTTTCTTTGATTTGTTGTGTTTCTGGGTCTCTATTAAGAAAATTTCAGCCCGTGTTTATTGCAGCATTATCTACCATAGCTAAGATATGGAACCAACCCAGATGCCCTTCAGTAGGTAAATGGATCAAGAAAATATGGTGTATATACACAATGGAATTCTATGCCTCCATAGAATTGTCCCATTTGTTAGGAAATGGAAAGACTTGGAAAAAATTAAGTGAAGTAAGCCAGGCCCAAAGAAACATAGGTCCCATGGTTTCCCTTATTTGCAATAACTAGTATATGTCTGGGACAAGTAGAAAAGGTCAAAAGCTATGTACATAAGACCAGATAAGATGAAGGTAAGCGAAATGAACCCCAAGATAGGGACACAAGTGGTTTTTTTCTTGCTATTGTTTCTAACATATTTATAAGGTACTATGTGATTTTTTTTGTTTCTTTGTATGTCCCTCCCCCATGGCATAACCCCTGTTTTCATTGTATTTGATGTCAGTACCCTGCATCTTATATGTACACTTCTCTAATTCGGGGAGGGGAAGGGAAAAAACAAAATGCTTAAATTGGGATACAGGTTGACCCAATGTAACAATGAGATGTACAAGACACTATGTTGAAAACAAACTTTACAACTTTGTGGGGAGAGCGGTTGTGGAGATGGGAGGGAAGGGATGGTAGGGGAAAACCAAAGGAGGAAGCAACAATGCTTGGTAAGAAATATACTCATGGGGCTGGGAAGGTGGCTCAGTGGTAGAGTGCTTGCCTTGCATGCAAGAGGCCCTTGGTTCAATTCCTCAACGCCACATAAGCAGAAAAAGCCAGAAGTGGTGCTGTGGCTCAAGTGGTAGAGCACTAGCCTTGAGCTGAAGAGCTCAAGGACAGTTCCCAGGCCCAGAGTTCAGACTGCACTAGAAAGGGGAATATAGAAATGATTGGGATACATACTCAAAGACAATTATCTAAGTGGGATGCAATGTAAAATGATACTTTGAACTGAAAGTAATAAACATTAATATTAGCATGTATTATATTACTACATAGTATTGGTATATATTCATGTCTATTATACTAATATCTTAATGTATTACTAATGTTAATTAATAGTAATTAAAACAATAATTGATTCTTAATTGGTATATTTCAAACCCTCTTTTCAAACCCATCCAATGTGGGTGAACTTTGACCTGGTTCTAAGTTCTTCATAGAGTAGGTAAAGTTCATGGTACTATTGGAACCTGGGAAAAGGTTATCAAACCCAAACTTCAGAGAGGAGTCATTAGATGAGGGAAAGTTTCTCCACAGGGGAGCCCTTGAGCTGATCTCAGCATGTGAAGCTGAATGATGAGGTAAGCCCGGAACAGCTGTCCTCAGTTTAACCAACATGATGCCATCTACCTTTCTGGCCCTTTCTGGCCCCTTCTGGCTCTGGGGCTCACTGTCAGGCACCATTGGAAAGAATGGATACAGGCAGAGTTGCTCTGCAAGGGGGAAAATAAACGGACAACTTCCTGGGTGTGGGTGGCTCACACCTATAATCCTAGCTACTCAGGAGCCTGAGATTTGAAGATCTCAGTTTAAAGCTAGCCTGGGCAAAATCTGCGAGAGTCTTACCTTTAATTAAACAGCGAAAAGCAGGTAGCGGAGCTGTGGCTCAGGTGATAAAGCCCTGAGAATTAAGCCTCCATATTGTCTCACATGCATGCGCGTACACACACACACACACACACGTGATCAGACATAGGCTCCTGTAGCCAGCTTAAACTAGATGTTGTGGCTGATATACAGAAGTAAACGCCAAGAAGCTTCACATTTCTCCTCCAATTATCTGCTGTTTCAGAAACTTTGAGTCATATTTTATGTGCAGGTACACAATATGAATGTATGGATTTCTAGTATCTACTTCTCTAGGTACTTCTCCCATAAGGAATATCTGGGATGGCATTTTATCAAGAGCAAAACAAATGAAAATGTGTTGATTATATTTATTTGCTGTATTTTGGTGAAATAGTACTTATTCACTATATTTTGGTAAATTTTTAATTTTTAAAATGGCATAAGAACTGAGTATGTAGCTAGTGGCAAAGCACATTCTGAGTACATTTGATACTCTGTGTTCAACACCAAGAACTGCATAGAAAAGACTTATGAGATTTGTTTTCAGCTTTTCTTCAAAAAAGATTTTATTACTTAAAAATGAATGACTGAGAAGTAAAACAAACTGTCTCCAGAAACACTTCCAACTACAGGATTATAGACAAATTTCTTGTTCTGAAGTTAGAAAATAAAATCAGAAGTAGAATCATATTTCTTCATTGTTTTCAGCTTTTGAAGGTGGTGTCTTGCCCTCAACAAAAGTATTCTTGATTTCTTATTAAAACAAATAAACATGCTTACACATAAACATGCATAACTTTGAATATAATTCAATCTCATAAAATGCAATATGGAAACCTATTCAAATAGTACAGTCAGTTCTAATAAAACTTGTGAAAATCAGATGTGATAAATCAAGATGTGTTGGCAATGATGAGGAAGTTTCAGTCAGGGGTCTAACAGGAAACAGCACCCTCAAAGGGGGCCATGTTGAATAGAGTTTGCTTTCCAATGAACAGTGAGTAAAGGGGAAGGCAGGGCTGGCGGGTCACAGGAGGGAAGTGACAAGATCTGGGCCAACCCATTCAGAGGAAGCCACTTACTCTCCTTGAGACCCATTTACAAAAGTAGATGGCTAGCCAAACCCAGAGGAAGCAACCTGTGAAGAAAAAGTTGTAATGAGGAGCAATAACTGTCAAGTGACAGCACAGCCAGCCAGCTTCAAGGTGTAGCCTAGTGATTTCAAAAGCTAGGAAGCCAAGAAATAAAGTGCTTTCTCCCCATTATCCCCAGGCTCATTTTTCATAATTTCAGTTACTTATAGTCAAATGTTGCTCAAATTTTTCAATGGAAGATTCCAGAAATTAGTTGTATATATTTTACAGTGAAGATCATTCCAAGTAACATAAGGAAATCTGGTACTGTCTTACATCATCCTGTTCAAGATAAGAATCTTCCCTTTGTCTAGTGTGTCCAGACTCTATACCCTACCTGCCCATTAATAGCTTAGAAGGTGTCTTTGTTATCCGTATACTATCATGGCATCACATTGCTTGTGCTTAAGTAAATCTTTATTTTCCTCAGTAATCAAGCCACAGTGCAAGAGTATGATGCTAGCAATTTATTTGTTAAAACAGAAGCCCTGCAATGCTTCCTTTAGGTGGAAAAATGAAAGTTCTCAACTTAGTAAGAAAAAAAATATTGTATGTGGAAGTTGCTTAGATCCACAGTAAAAACAAATGAGTTTTTAAAACTATAAAGGAAAAAAGAAATCCATGAGAATTGTGGGATCACATTTCAAGTTATAGACTTGCAGCCCAGTGCATGTAAGACAGAAAAGCCGTAAGTCATAGTGTTTACTACCTGTGGTTTCAGACATTCACTGAGGGTTCTTGGAACATTTCCTGTGTGGATAAGGTGAAGCTACTACAGATGGAGTCTGCAAAGGCTTGCCAAATCCAACCAATAGGAAGAAGCCAAGGTTCATGCAGGTGAGCGCAGGCCAGAAAGTAGGGTAGGCAAAGGTCAAGGCCTCCCGTTCAAGCTAAGGACATGTCCAGTGTGTGGCTCCGTACCTTGAGAGACCAAAGGCTGTTCATTTAAGGGAATGCATAGCGTCCTGCTTTTTGTCAACGGATGTCTTGGCAGCACCAAGAATATTTCAAAGCTACCATGTTTCCTTTTCAGAAGCTACCTATGAAAGCTAATTAATAGTGCACCCTGTTAACACATGCAGATTTGGCATTATTAGCCTAATTAAAAGGATTTTAACAGTCTCATCTCCCCCCTCTTCCAATTCTTGCATATCCTAGTCAAAGCAAATTAAACCCATTAATCAAAGTGGTAAAAATGATAGAAGGTACAGGATAAAGGCAGAGCTGAGAAGAAAGTAACAGCCCTCATTATGTTTAATTTTGTTCCCCAGTAAAGGATAATAAATTTAAATTGTAACATCACAATAAAACATTTAATTATTCAAGAGCAGGGCAGGACACATTATAATTAGCTCCCTATTTGTGTCTTCATTTAGGTAGCAATACCATGCAGTTCAGCAGCCCAGCCAGTGCCATGCTGAAGATTTAAAGTGAGATCTCAGCCACTCTGTCACTGTGGAGAGAAGCCATACTATGTAGAACTTGCCTGGGAGTGTGAAAGTGAAATGACTTTAAGGTATGGTGCTGATATATTTATACTCTATTCTATACATCTGGATTGAATGCCAGGTAGATGCAGTGTTAGGCACAGTTCTGAGTTCCAACAGTGAAGAAGCAGATGACGGTTAGTCAGTTTTTAATTATTATCTTTAAGTAGTTGTATCAGGGGATTTCAATTCAGTTTGTCGGTTCATGAGTGCAATGCATCTTGATCAATCTCACCCCTTTCATCATCCCTCCCTGTCTCTTCCAACCCCACCCATCCCCACAATTATGCAGTCATACTATTTAATGTATATGTGTCAAAATGGAACTAGGAAAATTGGTAGTCTTGAGTGTCAATTTAATTGATTAGCAGACACCTGGGAGATTAATAGAGCACACTTCAGAGTGTGTCTGTGAAGGAGTTTCCAGAAGGGATTGGTATGTGGGAAACCACTTGAGAGAGAGACCTGCCCGAAGCCTGAGCCACACCCTTTAAAACACTGCTGACTGGGTAGGAGAAAAGCGGAAGATGAGAAAGCCAGCCGTCTCCTCCAAGGGCCCTTCCTGAGTGAATGTCCCTGATGATGTTGTTGCCATCTTAGGTGGATGTCGGACTCCATCTTCTTTAAACTTTACATATAGAATTACACCAGCTATACTTCAGGGAGCTTCTACCCTTTGTCCTGAGATTTCCACCTTCTTTGTCATGTTCTCTGCCTTTCCACCATGCAGATGGCCATTGTTGTACTATCTAGCCTCCAACTGTGTATGGTTAGGCTAATATTCTAATAGTTCTGTTCCTCTAGAAAACCTGGACGAATTCATGAAGTAAGAGCTTCCCATTAGCCCTGAGGCCTTCTACCCCAGCCTCTTTATTAGCCACCTTCTTCCTAGCTCAGTGTTTGTTTCTGTCACCAGAAACAACCAAAGGGTTGCATCTCAAACATGCCAAACCTCATTCCTACCTCATGCTATATAATTCTATCATGTGTCACCCTCTTTCATCTGTCTAAAGCCCCATTGCTCCAGATCTCCAGGTTACTCTCCTCACCATTAAGTTCTCTGATGAAGAGAGACCTGGCCATCCTAATCTAAAAAATACTTCTCCACATCCTAGTTATCCTACTTTAAAAAATATTCATAGCATTTATCCCATGTTTATTATATATTGTTCATCTCTCCACTCAACTTCAATAATACATAAACCCTAGAAGCAAAAGGACTTTGTCTCTCTTCTCTATCTTCCCAGGATGTATGTGCTTATTAAGGATCAATACTTTCTAAAGATAATAACGAGATTGTCTCCAATGCCATTTATTTTTCTGAAACCTAATCACACCCCATAAGGAAATGGAGATTAAATCTCTCTTTAGTCTGGAGGGTAGACTTCAATTTGCTTGTACCACTAATATACAATTGAAGTAACATAGCCTAACTTCAGATGCATACTACCTTGAGTTCTGACTAAACCACGTGGAGAAACTCTGGGACTGTGTAAGTGTAAGGTGCCCACCTGGCCCTCATGTGCTTCAGCCTTGCATCCTCCTAGAATAAATGAATGAACAAAGTGCAACTTGCTCTCTCCAGTCTGATTTAGAACAGGGAGAACGGTACTTAAGATGGAAGACTCTCAAAAACCAAATATTGTAGAAAAGATATTACTATCAAGCGTCCCCATTATAATATAGATCCTGAATAGGATCCTGGGACTTAACTTCAGGGCCTGGGCACTCTCCCTGAGCTTCTGTCCTCAAAACTAGTGCTCTACTACTTGAGCTACAGCTCCACTTCTGGCTTTTTGATGATAATTGGAGATAAGAGTCTCACAGGCTTTCCTGCCCAGGCTGACTTTGAACCACAATCCTCAGATCTCAGCTTAATAAGTAGCTAGGATTACAGGCATGAGCCACCAACACCTAGCTAAAATGGTTCTTTTTATAAACCATTTAGCAATTCCAAACACTAATGTTGCAATTCTAGTTAAATTTCTTCCAGTTCACACCAACACCTCCCTTAGACAGAAGTCCATTTGGAATCTGAACACATCACACACTGGAGAGCCATTCTAATTAGTGAGCCACAGTTAAAGGGAGACTTCTTGGGGTCACTATTTATTAGCTATATTATCATGAGCAAATTAC